>NC_142934.1:82077470-82132470 GCF_046866305.1 Octopus bimaculoides | reverse complement strand
ATAAAGAAAAGAAAGCATGGACAATTTCATAGGGATGTTGAAAGTAAGACAGACAGAGAAAAAAAGATGGCTATGGATGACTGAAAGTGATTTAAAACCGGAAACGGACTCTCTAATCTGTGCTGCCCCAAAACAAGCATTAAGAACCAATTACATTAAATGCAGAATAGGCAATACATCAGAAAGTGATAAGTGCAGAATTTGTGGACAAAATGGTGAACCCATATGGCATATTACCAGTCAATGCAAGCAACCAACGCAGAAAGAATATAAGAGATATCATGACAACATAGCAAGTATTGTCCATTGGACATTTCGCAACAAGTATGGACTTAACAGAGCAAAAGAGCGGTACAAAAATGAACCCGGAGGCATCATCGACAATGATAATGCAAAGATCCTATGGGATTTTATGATTCAGTGCGACCATGGGAACCATACATAATATTAATTGAGAAAGAAAGCAAACGATACTGGATAATAGATATAGCATGCCCGGCTGACAATAAAGTATGCGATAACGAAGAAAGAAAAGTCGATAGACATGACAGGTTAGCTTGGGAGGTTAAGTAGTTGTGGTCGCTGAAAAAGGTGGTAGTAGCACCAATGACTGTCGGAGTCCTGGGATGAGTGAGTAAAAATCTTGAGAAGTACATGGAACAAATAGGAGCTGCAGTAAGGGTGGATCACTTGCAGAAAACAACACTATTTGGAACCGCTCGTATACTCTGGAAGGTGCTCGAAAAATAAGGGTTGTTACTTTAGTTCATTGGTTGTGAACAACTGACACTGAAGTACATCTCCAGCGTTAGAAACTGTGCAAAGGCAACAATAATAATAATAATAATAATAATAATAATAATAATAATAATAATAATAATAATAATAATAATAATAATAATAATAATAGAATGTGGAATCTAAACAAAATACAAAGACCTGGAAATAGAGATAACTCGAATGTGGAATCTAAAAACAGAAACAATTCCTATCATAGTAGGTGCCTTAGGTATAATAAAAAAATATTCAGACAAATACATAACAAAAATGCCAGGACTTACAAATATATATAACATACAGAAAATTGCACTACTGGGTACTGCACACATCCTACGCAAAACACTTTCAATACAGTAAACATAAGAGCACCACAGCAAACCACAGCACATACCCAAGGCGCACAAAGCTGCGCTCGGTAGTGAAGTGAAAGCACGTTATAAATTTAAAACTACTGAACAATAATAATAATAATAATAGTAATAATAATAATAATAATAATAATAATGAACTAGATAGGATACAACATACACAAATGAAAGAAAAAATAAAGAAAGAGTACTATAGACGAGTTAGATCAATACTAAAAACAGAGCTCAATGCTAAAAACAAGATAATGGGTATCAACACTTTAGCTGTCCCAGTTATAAGCTACAGCTACAACATCCTTAACTGGACACTAAACGAACTATGTAAAATAGACAGGAAAACAAGAAAAATAATGACAGGATATAGGATGCACCACCCAAAATCTGACATAGAAAGGCTATATATACAACGCACAGAAGGTGGCAGGGGTCTTATACAGCTAGAAAACTATTATAAAATAACCACGCACAGAGCTGAGCTCGGTAGTGAAGTGAAAGCACGTTATAAAAATAAAACTACTGAATAATAATAATAATAATAATAATAATACTTTCTATTAGAGGCACAAGGCCTGAAATTCGGTTGGCGGTGGTGGGGTGGGGGTAAGTCTATTACATCGACACCCGTGCACAACTGGTACTTAATTTATAGATCCTGAAAGGATGAAAAACAAAGTCGACCTCGGCGGAATTTGAACGCAGAACGTAGCGACGGTCGAAATACCGCTAAACGTTTCGTCCGGCCTGCTAAGGATTCTTTTCTACTCTACAAGGTCGGAAATGTTGGGGGAGGGGGATCAGTCGATTAGATGTACCCCAGTAGGCAACTGGTACTTAATTTATCGACCCAGAAAGGATGAAATGGAAAGTCGACCTCGGCGGAATTTGAACTCAGAACATAAAGACAGGCGAAATACCTATTTCTTTACTGCCCACAAGGGGCTATACACAGAGGGCACAAACAAAGACAGACAAACGGATTAAGTCGATTATATCGACCCCAGTGCGTAACTGGTACTTATTTAATCGACCCCGAAAGGATGAAAGGCAAAGTCGACCCCGGCGGAATTTGAACTCAGAACGTAACGACAGACGAAATGCCGCTAAGCATGTCGCCCGGCGTGCTAACGTTTCTGCCAGCTCGCCGCTCTACTATATACTACTACTACTACTACTACTACTACTACTACTACTACTACTACTACTAATAATAATAATAATAATAATACACACACATGTATGTATCATACATATATTGGTGATGAAGATTCATTTATATTGCAATAAAAGTTTGAATTTGAATGAAAAACATAATTTGTACACAACTCAGTTATTTTTTTATTTTTTTTGATATGCACACTTAGTCATATAATTCCATCTATACTTCTTATTTACACAAATGCGACTGTTCGTGCACACGCGTGCAAATGTTCACACTCAAGCATAGTGTGATTTGCAGTCATGCAACTATATCTTAAAAGTATGACTAGTAAGCTCGTCTAGCTACACGGAAGGATGGAAAGAATGCAAAAGAATTGACATGAACGAAAGAATTTCATTTTTTAAATTTCAGTTTCGTTTCGTTCGAACATTGTAAAGTTTTCTTGAACAGAGCTTCTGAGATTTTAACGATCGTTTTATTTATTTGTTATTTATTTTCGTAATTTATTCATGCATTTTCCAAGCACTTTCCCGTTATCGGTAGTCAATTTCTTTATTTACTATACGAATAGTAAATAAACTATTACACTTGCGAGACAGGTGTAATAGCTGACTTTCGGAAGAGGTATCACTAACAGATGGGGAACGAAAAAGGTAAAAATGAATAATTGTTTAACAGTCTATATCTTTTATTATTTTTTTACTTCTTTCAGTCATTAAGCTGAGGTCATGCCGAAGCACCGCCTTGAAGAATTTTTAGACGAATGAATCGTCCCCAGTACTTATTTTGTTTCCTTGGTTAAGCCTGCTACCGATTCTATCTTTTGCCGAGCTACTAACGGGGACGTAAACACATCAACACCGGTTGTCAAGCAGTGGTGGTGGATAGACACTACACAAAAACGTACACACGTATATATATTTACATACATACATGCATGCATACATGCTTACATACATGCTACATACATACATACATACATACATACATACTTACATACATACATGCATACATACATACATACATACATACATATACATATATATATATATATATACATGCATATACATACATACATATATATATATATATATATATATATATATATATATATATATATATATATATATATATATATATATACATACATACATACATTCACACATACATACATACATACATATATACGACAGGCTTCTTTCAGTAAGAGTAGGAGACATTTGCCCAAGGTACCACGTAGTGGGACTGAACTCCGAACCATGTGGTTAGAAGTAAACTTCTTATCATATAACCACGCATGCGCCTATTTACTAATCATTTTGTAAATAAAAATTTGTGGTCGACAACAATAAAATAGCATTATAAGTTTGTAAAGGGTCATCAAATTTCCAATGTCTGACCAACTCGGACCGAATAAAAACCACATTTCTTTAAATGAGAGCACTGACGTGTGCATACTTCTTCATACATCAGCAGGAGACACACACACACACACACACACACACACACACATAATACATACATACATACATAGATGTATTCATGCATACATACAAACAAACATACATACACACACACACAAACGATACATATATACATAGTTTAGAGTACAAGTATATATGCATATATATCTAGATATTCGTCTATATGTTTAAGTAACCATGCATAAAGCAAAACATACAGCTATGCATATGCACTGACACCAAATACTTGCACATATGCACGTATCTACATGCACAACGACCCTGCTGATGCTGTTGAAATTCCTATGAAGGAGCCTTGGATCTACGTTAGAAACCGGCTCTTTACGTATGGACAAGAAATCTAGAAATAAAGCTGAATAATAACATACATACATAGCTATATACTTGCGTGTATACGCATACATATATGTGAATGTTGCTATAGTAAATCTGCTAAGTAGCAGCGATTTGTTCTGCATAGGCGTAAAGATATAAGTAGCTAAAAACCAAGAAAATAAAACGAGTAAGATGAGGCAAGGAAGAGACAAACAAACAAATAATAGATGAAGTTAGACAAGCAAAACACGTGGCTGAGAAACATAGAAGTATGAAACAAACAACAAGAACAATGGTAGAATGTGTACAAGAAAACATATATGCTCGCGAATCAGAGAAGGATCTAACGTTTCAGTAATAGCCTTTATGAAAGGAAAAGAAGTGAAATAATAGAGCAAGAGTAAAGGAAAAAGAAACGATTCTGAATCTATGAAATCTGTTTATGTAGTAGGACAACTGTAAAAATATCTTTCTCTGTAGACGTAGGCGTGGCTGTGTGGTAAGACGTCTGATTCCATATCTTTCCGGTTTGCAGCCACATCATTCCGGATTCAGCCTCACTGTGTGGCACTTTGGGCAAATGTATTCTACTGCAGCCTCGGCCCGACCAAAGCCCTGTGAGCAGATTTGGCGGACGGAAACTGAAAGAAGCCTTTTGTATATGTATATCAATGTATGCATGTCTTTGTGATTGTGTTTGTTCCCCCCCCCCACCAACATTGCTTAACAATCAGTATTGGTGTATTTACGTCCCCGTAACTTAGCGGTTCATCAATACAAAAACCGATAGAATAAGTGCTAAATTTAGAAAAAAAAAATTACACTGGGATCGATTCGTTCGACTAAAATCCTTTAAGGCGGTGCCCCAATATGGCCGAAGTCTGAAGACTGAAGCAGGTAGAAAATGAAAGATGATATATAAGTATGTATCAATGTATGCAATATATATATGTATGTATCTATGCATCAATAGTCCCTTGGGTGGGCCGTACATGTTCATAAGTCCAACCTTGCGAAAGTCCATTGGATGGGTTGTACGTATTCATAGCTTGTAAGCATAACCTGTCGTCCAGTTTAACACAATTTCCGGGCCCTTTGTGCTCTTATCAGACACCACTCTTTGTGCTTTTATCAGAGCACAAAGTATCTGTCTCTAGCCTTGGGCAAGACCTGAACACTTTGTGCTCTTATCAGACACCACACTGCTGCAAAGTTTAAAATCAGTTCTCTGAGATGAGGATAATTTTTGTCTTCTTTCTTCGTTCCTTCCACCTCAGTCTCGGGGTCCCTGTAGAAAGGTAACAGCTGCTACCTTTTGTACTGTGAACAGGACATTAAAAAAGCGCAAACTTCCACTACTATCGCCAAATCCGGAGAAAACACGATTTTGAAGAAGTGAATCTTTTTTTATTATTTTTTCTCTTGTTTCGGTCATTGGACTGTGGCCATGCCACGGCATCGCCTTGAAGAGATTTTGTCAAACAAATCGACCCTGAGTACTTACTTTTATGCCTGGTACTTTTAGTATCTCTTTTGCCGAACCGGTAATTCACGGTGACGTAATAGACATGGGTTGTCAAGCGAAGTGAGGTGAAGTAAACACGCACGCACCCGGGCTCGCACACACACAGTTAGGCATTTACTTACAAAACCAAGTCCTCTAATTATTATTGGTATAAATGTAAATTTGTTATCTGGATATAGAAGCTGGAGGTTTCGAAGCAGTTGCCTATAATTATCTTCTTTCTCTGATTTTCAAAGAGATATTCACATCAGCAGGACAGCTGACCTCTATGACCGTACATTTTCTTGTCTGTCCCAAACAAAAACACCCGGCCCATTATGCTTACGCTTGACAAATGTTTTGATGGGAATGTTTCATTAGTATCTCTTGCGCTGATATTTGTGTACATATTCAATAATAGGGGAATTCTCTATATTTATTTCAGGACAGTCTTTTTTCTGAATGGCATTGTATATTGTTTTCGTGATAGCGTCATACCGTAGAGAGAGGTAGTACCTTGATGACATTTTTGAGCAGCTGCTAATCAAGTGTAATGTTTTTCACAGATTTATGACATAATCTATATTTTCGGTTGTATGTTGGAACTCCAAGGGCTTAATTGTCTCTTGGTGATTAGGTATGTAGTAATAATCTCCTATTCTTGGATTGCAAACGCATAGCCTCCGAAGTGTGATGTAGCGGTCACGGGTCCAAGAGAAGCTTCGCTTTACATCTATACTACTGCATTCTTCGCGAAACATACCCATGCATTGTATGCCTTTCACCTCCCGCTCTTCTTTTGGGGGTATGCTAGTAAAACGGATTTGGGGTTGTACGAGAGGTCATCAGTCAGTGAGTGCTTCCGGAGGAGCTCACTTTCAACACGTAGGATATCATTTTCTTCACTTTTCAGCACTAAGTTAATGTATTCATTTTTACTGCTGTTGTTTAACAAGTGCTGTCAGAGAAAGACTATGCGAGACATTTGAATGCTCTCTGCACTGATCTCAAGCCTCTACCTCTTTTATCTCTTGCTTGGTAGAGCCTGTCGATATCATTATTTCTGTGGAGATTTCCATTTGATGTTACAATCTTGGCGGTTTTAATATCTATGGCGTGGATTTGTTTTACAGACGAGTCAAGTATCCCAAATGTTGGAATCAGCACTGGTACTGCAAATGCATTGTGGGATATTGTCTTGTTGTAAGAGGAGAGTTCAGACTGCCATATTTTTTTCTTAGTCTGGTGTAATATTCTTGGGTCACAGTACCTTGGTATGATATATTTTCATCAATGCTTAAGTGAGACAGGAGAGATAGTGAGATCATTAATACACAGGTTCCGAGCCTATGGGACTGATTTCCTCGTTCAATACTCAAATAAAAACATTTCTTCTGGCCAAATTCCATTCGTATGTCAGCTGAAAATGTTATTAAATCCGGCTGTTTTTTGGCATTGTTAACATTTTAAGCATAAATGTTGATAAATAACTTATGGGCTACGTTGATATCTCTAGCCGTTGCAGATCATAGCATATAGCCGTTTGGTTTTTGTAGCAGGAATGATAACGGATTTAATGCCAAAACGAACAGAAGTACACAGAGAGAGACTATCTCTCTGGAATATGCCCTATGAAATAAATATTTAGCATTGGAGACAATCTTTCCACTCTCTGTTTTAAGTGTGAGGATTGTTGCTCAGGTATTTGTGAGCATCTCAATGGCATCAATTAAGGTAGCATGCACTTTTGTCAACTGGAACCATGAGTGGGGAATAGATTCAATGAATATTTATGTTCATGCCTCGTAACATTAGCGGTTCGACAAATATAGATACGATAATATAAGTACCAAAGTAAAATAACTCGTGTTGTCTAAATGATTAAGCAAAACCTTAAAAAAAAAGGACAGTACCCCAGCTTGATCACAGAAAACGGGTACGGTATTTGATTGAGTATAAATAACTTATTTTTAAAAATCTAAACATTTGACCGCATTTAAGAATTTTTAAGAATTTGTAGTATGCTATGATAGAACAGCACACTCAAAACACAATAACTTCATTCCATATAACTTTTTTCAAATTTTTGCACAAGGCCGGCAATGTTAGCGAGAGGGAGTTAGTCAATATCATCGATTCCACTGCTTAACTAATACTTATTTTACCGTCCGAAAGGATGAAAAGCAAAGTCGTCCAGGAATCAATTTTATTTTTCGCCATGTTCTCATTAAACGTATAGAATAAGTTCGAAATAATTGTTTGTTAAAATGGATTTGACCTTTTTCGTTTCCTTAATCAAGATTTAATAGTTCAATCACGAACTGAATGTTACAACATCTAAAATATTATTCTGCGATGGTCTATGACTGTAACACTGTAAGCAAACACTATTTTTACAATGGAACGAAATTGAATACACAAGCCAGTATACGCACACCATTTATATTACTCGCAAGACAAACTAATAAACTATGGAATGACATCGCTGTCATGATTTATTATAGACACAACATATATATATATATTATTTTAAGAACAATTTACTGATAAATAAATATTGTAAATTTAATGTGACATGCATTTTTTTCTGAATTCAGTTTCATGTGGCAGTGAATGAAGTTTGTGTACACGGACTGTAGGTTCAAGTTCAGAGATAAGCAATTTTCTTTGATATGTAAATGAGGATATACGGAAGTACATCGATTTCAAATTTTGGCCCAATGCCAGCAATTTCGGGGTGGGAGGGGGATAAGTTGACTACTTAGCTTAAATAGTAAACTGCGATAGGTGATCCACGATATGCCGGAGATTACTGTATATCGAAAACTGAATTATACGTTCCCTGATATTCTGAATAGCTGCCGGGTTAAAAAAGAAAAACTCTGCGTACGCAATTGAAATAGCATTGGATTAAAAATTAAAATAGTCATCTATATTCATCTGTGTATCACACTAAACATATATACGCAGTTGATGGGCAAGAAATTATGGTTTTCGTTAGAGATAAAATCTCTTATAGATATGGAAAAACAAAGTAGCTTGCTTACCAACCACATGGTTCCGGGTTCAGTCCCACTGCGTGGCATCTTGGGCAAGTGTCTTCTACTATAGCCTCGGGCCGACCAAAGCCTTGTGAGTGGATTTGGTAGATGGAAACTGAAAAGAAGCCCGTCGTATATATGTATATATATATATATATATATATATATATATATATATATATATATATATATATATATGTGTGTGTGTTTGTCCCCCTAGCATTGCTTGACAACCGATGCTGGTGTGTTTATGTCCCCGTCACTTAGCTGTTCGGCAAAATAGACCGATAGAATAAGTACTAGGCTTACAAAGAATAAGTCCCGGGGTCGATTTGCTCGACTAAAGGCGGTGCTCCAGCATGGCCGCAGTCAAATGACTGAAACAAGTAAAAGAGTAAAAGAGTAAAAGAGAGAGTAAAGAGAAGAAAAATCTTTCCGATTTGATTAAGAAGATAGTGCGCATTAAATGGTTCTGGGAACCGGATTTTCGAACGTCTGAGTTTAGTTTACTTAGTGCTCCTTGAATCGTTAGAATATTTCTAAATATGTCATGTATTTCAGTTTTTCTGATAGCTATGGTGGTAGTGGTGATGATGAATTGTGGGAATTGGAAAGGTGTGCAGACAAATTGTCATGTTTAATAAAATAAAGATAGCTTTACGCTTTTCAAACTTGTTTAACACCATGGCGAAGAAGGATGAATTATATCGAAACAAATTCAATTCTGTTTCCTCATGAATAAAGGAAGCGGGGGTGGTGGTAATAAATTTCGGTTATATTTTATCACTGGGGTGATGGTGGTGGTGGTGGTGGTGATATCTGTTTGTTTGAAAACCATTGAGGCAGTGTATATGGAACCAGCTAGACTGAAGGGTGTTATTTATCTGCACACTACACCTACGGGAAGAATTCTGCTCTATACTACAAGCTAATGAAGCATACAATTTTGCACAGACGAGACTTAATTGTTGAAAACAAAGTGAGTTGGATATGACCAGATTGTTGGAAGTGTCTTAGAAATAATATTACAAAAAATACATTTAAACTGTCTCTTACGGTATCAAATTAAAAAAAAAAACGTTTTTATTTCATGGTGTATATTGTTTAAAAGTGGCACAAGAAATTTATTTAAATCTAATTTTCATTTTGACACTCGTAGAAGCGCCTGGCTTAGAGGTTAGTGTGTTGTACTTGTGATCGTAA
Source organism: Octopus bimaculoides (assembly GCF_046866305.1). Classification (NCBI taxonomy): domain Eukaryota; kingdom Metazoa; phylum Mollusca; class Cephalopoda; order Octopoda; family Octopodidae; genus Octopus; species Octopus bimaculoides. Next base: position 82,122,616 of record NC_142934.1, on the reverse strand, counting down.
GATTGTGATTTCGATTCTTGAAGTGAGCGTTGTGTTCCTGAACAAAACATTTGATTTCAAATTGCTATGATCCTCTCAGCTAGCAAAAAAAAAAAAAAAAAAAAAAATGAGTAATATGATGAAGTTGCGAGAGACCTGGCAAACAGGGCCGGATTAAGACACATAGAGACTTTAAGGACTTACAAGATCTTGGTGATCTCATATATATGAGGGAGTGCTGAAAAGTTCCTGGTTTTAAGGATTTCATGAAAGGCCTAATTGGAGGCCCAACATTCAGAGTTCTTTTATAGGGTTTAGAAAGACCGCTGCAATAAGTGTGTGAATCTGAAAGGGGAATATTAATTGATCCTCCTGTATTTTCTTTTACCCAAAACAGGGAACTTTTCAGCACCCCCTTGTATGTAACTCAAAATGTAAACAAAGAGAAACTGTTAAACTAATTTTTATTTTCCAAAATGAAACAAAACTAATGGTAAGAGGGAAAATAATGTCTATTTTTTCTATGCTTCCACTTTAATGATATTTTAATAGTTTTCTTCTTTTTTAATTGCGAAGTCTTTGATCAGATCCTCAGAATTAATCTTACGTAAGATACTCGCTTCTATACTTAGACATAAGGCATGCAGCCTGACATGTTGCACAGTTATTCTATTGGGATTTTTAATATATTCCAACTGAGAAAATGAACGCTCAGCCAAGAAATTTCTGACCGCTGATGTTAAATATATGCGAAAGGCAATGTCTACATTTGGAAAGGCACACTCAGAAATGTTTATTTTAGCAAGTTTCAAGTGATTTCTTTTGTACCGTAAGCCATTTACCAGTTATGCGGTTCCCCCTTCCCTTGATGCCCTAAACACGTGCTTATTTTGTGTTGTTGGCAAGCCAGCAATGGATGGCGACTCTATTTGAACAAATAAACTAGTAGAAAGGAATCTCCATACTGACAGGTCATAGGAAAACCTGGCGCCCGAAGTTACCTGTGTTTTTAAACCGTTCATGCTTAGTTTTAAATTTTCTTATATCTAAGAGTTGCCATTATTTTTAATGCATTTTCACTTCCACCCAATAATAGATCTTATATGTGGTTACTATATCTGCTAGTAATAGAAGCACCTGCCCCTAAATTTCATTCTACCATCATAAAAAAAAAAGAGATTGGGTAGTGTAGTCCTGTAAGAATTATGCTTGAAACATTCTCCACCCAGAAGACAACAAGTGGAAGGCCATAGCTGGAATTCCTCTGCTCATAGGTTTTCTAAATCAAAGCTAATCTGTGAGTAAACAGCAATAACAAAAGAAACAAGAACTACGATATTTATTTATCTAAAAGCAGACAGTTCTTAGAAACAACAAAACTTTCAGATAAGTAGTTTCCAAATTTGATTATTTCTAAGATTCTATCCACGTGATGAAAATTAAATAAATGGCTGTCAACATATTTAGTGTCAACATTGTAAAGTTAAATAAACATAAGTATGGAACGAAGAGAAAATATTGGTCGATGACCAAAATATTCATATCTATATCGCACTGCGTTTGTGTGCATATATATGTATATGTACGTATATTCATACATATACATACATACTTACTTACATACATACATTCATAAATACATGCATATATATATATATATATATATATATATATATATATATATATATATATATATATATATATATATATATATATATATATATATAATACATATATACATATATATACATATATACACATATGGGCAAGTGTGTTCTACTATAGACTCGAGCCGACCAAAGCCTTGTGAGAGGATTTAGTAGACGGAAACTGAAAGAAGCCCGTCGTATATATACATATATATATATATATCTGTGTGTGTGTGTGTGTTTACCATCTCCCCCCCAAATAGCTTGACAACCGATCCTGGTATGTTCACGTCCCCGTAATTTAGTAGTCCGGTAAAAGAGACCGATAGAATAAGTACTAGGCTTACAAAAAATAAGCCCTTGGGTCGATTTGCTCGACTAAAGGTGGTGCTCCAGCATGGCCGTAGTCAAATGACTGAAACAAGTAAAAGAATATATATATATATATATATATGTGTGTGTGTGTGTGTGTGTGTGTGTGTGTGTGTGTGTGTGTGTGTTGTATGAGTGAGTGTTTATTTTCCCCACGACTCAAGACGAGATTAAACTCCGTATGTTTTCTGCTTGTTTAGGCGTCATTGGTGAAGTATAGCTTCATCATTACAATCCGAAATCATTGACTCCCTAAATGAATATAGAGAAAAGTATATTTGTTGAGAGAAAAATACAATTGTTTAGAAATAAAATAGTTCTGATATGTCATTCTCATTTATAGACTGATACAGCTTTTTTCCTTACTATATATGGTTTATTCTGTAATAGTTCTTTAATACTTCACACATTAAACACACACATGCGCGCACAGATACACGCACGCACACAAACACGCATACATACATATACAGACACGCACGTGCGTACAGGCACGCGCATGTTTATCTGTTACTTCGAAATGATATTTCTTCCGCTATGATTTCACATTGATGACGGTAAGAAACCGTTCCAAAACATGTTCAAAATTATGTCCCGTGTTGTTCCGGAAAATAAAGTAATAATACGTCATATACTTTTTTAATTAATGGTTTAATCCAAGAAGCAAAAATGCAGCATCCATAAAACTTTTTCAGTGCCTGTCTAATTGGTGAGAGGAAGTTATTCTGAGATTTGAAAACTAGTTCGAGTCACTGCAGCAAAGCGAACTCCATTATAACCACTCAATGATAGGTGATGGCATGAAAACAGGTGATGGATTGCGTTTACCATCCATAAAAGGAAACCATCTCTGCTACCGGTTCATATAGATCGTTACATGCACAGTGAACAGCGAGATTCGAAACGATGAATCACATATTTACTCTTAAGTACGTTCCGGCATATTCGAAAGCAAATATGTTAAATGATGTTTCGACTCACTGAGTCTCATCACCCTGAAGTTTCATCATATACGAAAAGCTATTCTCCTATGACGGTCACAACAACGATTAACATATTTGTGTTCGGATCTGCCGGAATGTATTAAATATGAATAAGGAAGTTATCGTTTCGAAACTCGCTATTCACCGTGCATATTACCATTTAATTATCAGTATTGAGCAGCAATCAGTTTGATCGCTGAAATTATAAAGAAAGTCATCAACTCTTGTTAGATTCATCAATCCGAGTACTTCAGCTGACAAGACACAACATCTCGAAACATCGGTGTCTTAGTATCTCTCGTAGTTACGAATTGAGTGTGTTATGAATACATAGTCGTCATAAAAGAGAAGCTGTTCTCTGACGAACATAAGAGCGATCAGCATATCTGTGAACGTGTTAAGAGTAAATAGGCAAATCATTCGTTATTTCACTTTAGTTTTCAGTATTTTCTTTTCTCCCGCTCTCTGAGGAGGTTGACTAGTTCAGAAAAAATATTATAACTCAGGGACTAGCATTAAACTTTCGACAGCCTCTATAGAATGTCGAACGACTTTTGTGAAAGCTACCGTTTGTGCAGTCGTCACTGCTTGCTGATTATTTCCTCTCTGTTAGTGTAGGAACTGATGCAGTCGGCTGTTCTCTCACCACATGGTTTCGTGTTGCAAATTAGCTAATTACGATGTGACAGCGAAAACAAAGAAAGTTGTGATGTTCAATTTGTTAAACTATAATCAGAGACAACTTCCTATTTTTCTGGATAAGTTGGATACTTGTTTATTTCTTTTCTGTATTTATCTATTTATTTTTCAGTAGAATTTAAGAATTAGAAACTGTTTTCTTAATCTGTTTAATTGGAAATGATACTTAGAATCTTCTTTTCCTAGAAAAAAATTATTTGGATGTTTGAATAATAATAATAATAATAATAATAATAATAATAATAATAATAATAATAATAATAATAATAATAGCTCTCAGAACAAACTACTCTAAATATCACATTGATAAAAGCACTGACTCACCACAGTGCAGGATGTGCTCTGAGGAGGGAGAAAGTATAAGCCATATTGTAAGTGAGTGCTGTAAGCTCGCAGAACGCCAGTACAAAAGGAGACACGACAATGTGGCCAGATATGGCCACTGGCTGTTGTGCGGTAAAGCAAGCCTCGGGAGAGCCGAGCAATGGTATGAACACAAGCCAGAGGGAGTAACGGAAAACGAACGTTACAAAATACTCTAGGATTTTAACATACAGTGCAATCCAGTCATAGAGGCGAGACGGCCAGATATCGTGCTCATCCATAAAGACGAAACAGAAGTAAAGATAATAGATGTTGCAATACCATGCGATTCGAGGGTGAAATGTAAGGAAACAGAAAAGATTGAGAAATGCCTGCCACTGCGGCACGAGATAGGAAAGTTATCGGGCATGAGGAAAGTAATGGTGATACCGGTGGTAATTGGAGCATTAGGAGCAGTTTCCAAGAGCTTTGAAAAACATCTTAAGAATATTGGAGTTGCTGTCAGGCTCGAAGTGATCCAGAAGACAGCATCGTTGGGTACAGCTTGCATCCTAAGGAGAGTATTGTCTCTTTGAGTCACAGGAGAAGGCACTACTTGAAACCTTTGGTGATTTGTTATTGCCTGCTTTCAAGTAAAGAATAACCGGTAATTAATAATTATCCGAGTCTTTCAGAATGATAAAAATAAAATGAATTTTGTGTGTCTTTCTGTCTCTGTTTGTCCTCCGGCCACTGCTTGACTTCCAGTGATGGTGTGTTTACCGTTCGGCATTGGGAAAAGTACCAAACTTAAAAATAAACACGAGGTCGATTCCTTCGATTAAAAATTTTTCAAGGTGGTGCCCCATCATGGCCGCAGTCTAATGACTGAAACACTAAAAGATAAAAGATATGCTTTCTTCTGCGAAGGCAGAGGAATCGTAAATCCTAAATGGCAAAGTGCTGGGGAAAATACTCAGTTTGTTTAGCGTGATTCTTAAAATCACATTGAGTGACACCGTATTGGATCTGGTCTCACTGGGAATGTCAGAGTGAAATGGAGACATATGTAAAAATCCTTTTTGCCTGATTGGAATAATTCAAATCAAGAGTCATAAGCTCTTTTGTCCATTCTTGGATTTCCTGCGTTGTTTGGATCAAGGAATAAAAAAAACCCGGAAAGATTCCATAAAAAATATAGAAATACTTCATAAAGCGACAAAATAATTGTTTCTAACATGGCAGATTACCACAAATTCAATGGAAAATTTAGACGCTTCAATAGCATCCAGTACTTGACTGGCGGCATTTATTTTATTGAGATAGGAAAGACAGAAGGTAAAGTTAACCTTGGTGGCTTCTGAATTCGGAACATAAAAGATTGCCACCGCACCGCCAAAACAAAAAAAAAAAAGGAAATTCTAATTTAAGCACAAAGCCAGATATTAGGTGGAAAGGGTTAGTTGATTGCACTGATATTCGTACTCATCTAGGAAGTGCTTTATGTTATCGTTCATGTAAGTTAAAAATAAAACGACGGAAGAAAAGTTGACAGCAGACGAATTTGCAATCAAATGTAAATAGACAGAATAAATACAATAACGCGTTTTACCGATGCACTGCAGATTCTGCTGATCCACAGCCCATATGAATAATGGTTTCTAGTTTAGGCACAAGTCTAGCTGTTTTGCCTGGGGGTAGAGCACAGATAGCGTTGATTACAATTCATGACTGGAACTTACTTTATCGATCGTAGACGGACGATCTAAAAAGTTGACTTCGGCGGGGGTCATAGCATAAAGAACCGGAAGAAATACAGCAAGGCAATTTTTTCCAGCACTCTTATGATTCTATTACCTCACTGCCTTCAAATTATGTCTGATTTAGGAGCAAGGCCAGCAGTTTCAAAGGAGAGGATTAGCCGATACCATTGACTCCAGTACTTGACTGGTCCTTTTTTCATCGAACCAGAAAGGATAAAAGTGAATTTGACACTCGCAGAGTTTGAACAGTGTATGATGTAAAAAATCAGAATATTGGTTTCACATTTTGGCACCAGGCCTGTAATTTCGGGGAGGTGGTAAATTGATTTCATCAACCCCAGTACTCAGCTGATCATTATTTTATCGACCACAAACGGATTGAAAGGCGCAGTCAGCCTCGGCGGAATTTGAATTCAAAACGTGAAGACGTACGAAATACCTATTTCTTTACTGCCCACAAGTAAACAAGGACAGACAAACGGATTAAGTCGATTATATCGACCCCAGTGCGTAACTGGTACTTAATTTATCGACCCCGAAAGGATGAAAGGCAAAGTCGACCTCGGCGGAATTTGAACTCAGAACGCAGTGGCAGACGAAATACCGCTAAGCATTTCGCCCGGCGTGCTAACCGTTTCTGCCAGCATTTTTCCCGTCATGCTAACGATTCTGTCAGCTCACCTCCTTGATAGAAGCAGAAACATTAGTTTCAAATTTTGGCACGAGGCCAGCAATTTCGGATAAGGGAATAAGTTGATTACATAGACCTCGGTACTCAACTAGTACTCATTTTATCGACCCCGAAAGGCAAACTTGAATACAGAACTTAAAACCGGACGAAACGTCACTAAGCATTTTGCCAGCGTGCCAACAAATTTGCCTGCTCGCCACCTTGACTGAGGCAGAAATATTGCCATCGAAGTATACATTCTTTACCTTACAGTTAGGCTGACACTTCCGCCGATGCGGCTATTGGCGATTTATGTTAATCAAGAGAATATACAAAATGTATCGATAGTTGTTATAATTGCTTCGATAAATCGCAGCTTAAAATGGTATAGTTGTGATATAGATAAACGCTAATCAGTTGGCTAGAATAAATATTTATTCTCGTAACCCACCAGGTAAATCCCTATGCTGCTGTCAGACCCGATGGAAATCGTAGCCACATTTTCCTCAAAACACACCCTACCGCCTTGATAAGCAGGGGACCCATTAAAAAACCGTTGTCCTTGAGACGCCTGCAAAGAGATGGATAATGGATGGTTACGGCTAGAATGCACTGAGCATAAATTTTCTCAATCAGAGTTCACCTAGGGCTAAATGACTCAATAGCAACAACAACAATACACCAATTATTTTCTTGGTGAAATTTAATGCAGAATTACGTGTAAATCTCTTATAAGTTCAAAAGACTTTCAATGGTCAATATTAAACTCTGTGTTTGTGTTGTTATAAGGATTAGAGATCCATATACTTCTGGATAGTACGTCAGTATATCGCATGTAACATTACTAGATTGTCCAGTACATATTCCTATCAATACGATGAGTAACATTGGGCATAATTAAGCGTACATTTACATAATGAAATCTCTGGTGAATATGAGGTTACGATACAATTTTTAGAAGCAATTTCATATCATACTCACTGAACTGTTTATAACAGTATTATGATGGACTAATTTTTTTTCTATGTAATTAAGTCCAAAGTAATGAAGCTGAGCGCACATATTTTGCAATCGCTCCAAAATGAGAGTATCGGTAGTTTAGCGCATCTTCTAGAAAGATTTAGCTAAAGTATATAATAAGAGGGTAATAGGTATGAAACGGGCAAAGTAGGTTAACCAAATGAATTTGGACATGGGTATAATGCACAGGAGGTGAAGGCACATGGCGTAGTGGTTATGGTGTTGCACTTACGATCGCAAGATTATGGTTTCTATTCCTCGACCGGGCGTAGCATTGTGTTCTTGAGCAAAACACTTCATTTCACGTCGCTTCGCTGTACTCATCCATAAATGAGAAACCCTACGATAGAAGGGCATCCCGTTTAAAGGTAATGTGATTTTGATCATTAATACGCCGTGGAAACCAGGTAACCCTATGAGTTCGAGGACCCTGAGACTGTTATGTCAAGGGACTGACGATGATAATGATGATGATAATGATGATGGGGATGATGACAATGACAAGGATAATGATGATGGTGATGATAGATGATGATGATGATGATGAGTGCACAAAAGAAGAAAAACAGGCGGTTTATTGTGACTGCATCAGTGAGAGTAACATTTTTATAAGCAAAAGATCTTTTTTATTAGATAAATTACCTTTTAGAGAATACAGCTCATAATATATTATGTTTGTGTGTAGAACATATCGTATCTCATATGCGACAAATATACTCTTGTATAGCAATTCATTTTATTAGATGCAATAACGCAACACAATAATGCACTATGTAGAGGATAGAGTATTGTTGATTAAATTGAGCTCAATGTATTTATTACAGACATTTTACTAGGATTGGTAGTTTTTAATAAAAATAAAAAAAAAACAACCCAGAATACGTGTTATTGTCAATAGATGTTGCGCAAATACTTTCAGTCAATACGTTTTCCTAAAAGTCAGTTGACTATATTTACTCTTAAGCTTAGTATTGTTTTCTGGAATTGTTTTCTTCTTTTGCGGGGGTGGGGGGATTTATAAATATGAAGCAAATTGCTGAATTCCATTCATGTGACAGCCAACCTTAATTATCTGATGTTCTACTTTAGCCAAGAAATTAGTCCTCGGATCGAATAACATTGACAAGCATGTAAATCCATTTTTATTTTAGAAAACTATAAATTTCCTTTGTTTTGTTGTAATTATTTCTATGGCCTTCGTTTTGAAGAAATCAATACTTAAGTTTTGAAACCATATCAGTCTTCAATCATCCTCTCACTACAAGTCTCTTGGAAAATGCATATTTTTTTTTATCTTAATCTTGTTTTGTGTTGATATGGATTATACCATTTTAAAGAGACAGTGTTAGACGAATGGTTCAGCAGTGTATTTATTTTATTCTTCTATGAAGAAAGCTTTAAAATAGTTCAAACATATCTTTGTTGATTTATATCACTGGTACATGGCTCATTGTGAGAGTGCTTGATAACTGAGAAACGTCTGGGATGTTACCAACTTTAAGGAAAATGACGTTTGTTGCTACTAAGACACTCAAAATGAAAAAAAATTGAATCATATGGAAATATTATTTCATATGTTCTCTCATTCATAAGAAAAATACCTCTCATAATAAAAATAAAGCAAAAAAAAAAATATAAACCCTCAGCCGTTCTCTCCCCTGAAAGGGAAACTTTACCCTCCCTTTTATTTCTTAGTAAACTCTCTTTCTCTCCCTCACTTTCTTGGAAAGCAACTACAGATGGCAGCAGCAATAATCACCAGTCAAATTTTCCACGTGACCTTTGTAGTATTCGTTTGAAAGATACATGTCACCTTTCTCTTTCTCAAATGTGTAAGAACTGTACCAACTTAGGTATTCGCCACTATTTTCTATGTTTTTAATAACTGATTCACAATAAACTCACATCGTGAGATAACAAGCAGACAAAACCGTTATCATTTCGGACAGAAAGCTTTGCAGCATTTTCTTCCGTCTCTTTACGTTCTCAGTTCAAATCCTGCCAAAGTTGACTATGTTTTCCCTCCATAAGATAAAATGTCAGTCAAATACTGGGGGTCATTGTAACCGACTTGCCCTTCCCCTCAGAAGTGCTGGCCTTGAATCCCTGCAACAGGGTAAACGGCTTTATGAATTCTAAGAGTCAAGAAAAATAAAATAAAATAAAACAAAATGAAATCACGTCGTTTTTGTCGTTTTCCTTGTTTGATCTCTTCATTCGTCATCCTTGAGGCAAATAAGGAAATGCTTATTGAGACACACAGTGAGTAAGAAAAGCTGTAAATCACTTGAATAATGACTCAGCAGTAGTTAAAAGGTTATGGTTGATTATTTTACAATGTTTTTAACATTAGAAATAACGACAATAGGATTAAGTACGCGATCTCGGAAAACGTATCGGTGGAGTTACGGGTTAGCTAACATTATATATTCAAGTTTCACCGAGCTAACTGCTATGCATCACTCAGCAGTCAATAAAATAAATTCCAGTCAATTACTGGAAATCGATCCAATCAATTCAACAATTGGTTTTATGGTTAAATAAGACATTATTTGGCGAGTTGAAGAGAAATGGTAGCGCATAGAATTACAGTATTTAATTTCAACCTTTTGTGTTTCAATTTCAAATTCCGTCTTTCTATCTCTGTTTGACTATGATCGGATTAGAAGGAATTTATCATCATTTATTAAATCACACCTTCACCCCCTCTCTCTCTCTCTTTCTCTCTCTTTCTCTTTCTGTATCTTAACATACTCTCATACATCAAAACACAGCGTATCTTGGGGGTAAATTTAACGTTTATTATTAAACTGTTTGGTAGTCATGTGTTTATGAACAAATGTTAATATTGTGTATCGCCTGAGGTATCAGCAATAATGCAAATAATATATATTGTGAGTCACATATAATTTAAGTTTTAGATTCTTCTGTATATGAGTTTTGAGTAATAGTTGAAGAATTATCAAATAGCTTACTGCGGGAACAGTTTGAGGATGTATATTTGTATAGTAGTTAAAAAATCTCGTGTTCAATATAAATACTTTTAACAGAATAAATACACCCATCTGGGATGTCGTAGTATTATTCCAGAATTATTATTGAATGCAATTCACACCTTTGGTTACATTTTCTAAAATCAATTTGCACCACCGTGGTGATGCATCTACCATAAATATCTCTGTTAGTAACTATCCGTGTTTTCTATTAAAACAGTATTTTATTTTACAAAGTTTCAACTGCAAACGCTGCTATTAAATTAAATATTAGATGTTGTTTAGCCTCGTGCCTACCTTATTCGAGCAGAACTATATTCTAAAGAGTTCCATCCGTGATCTTCCCGTCTGTAAATAACAATAAATAAAACAGATGGTCACAGTTGGAACGGTTTTGATCATAGGTCTAGTTGAAGATTGACTTGAAGCTAAGCAAATACGTGTTGTTGATGTCGTTATTTGTGGTTGGTGGTGGTGTTTAGCTCCAGAGCAAGCATTATCTATCGGATCGATGATTAAAGAATTCCAACCGTGTCAATCCTGAAGATTTGTTTGCTATTTGTAACCGATGGAGCGACTGTGTAAAAGCTCTCTCTGGTTTGTGATATTTAAAGGATAGAGGTTTCATAATAGATTTAAATTGTTTCGTATGATTAAAATAATAAATATTTCAAACTCTTTTGGAAATTATTTCTGTTACATCTAGACATTGAATCGTAGAGAGAAAAGGGGGAAACGAACATATTTATATTTAAATATCATCTAAATATGTTCACTATATTTGTAATAGAGTCGGTGGAAAAGAATCGGACTCTCATTATTCGGAGTGAGACGAATGGGCGCATCTGTTTAGAATCTGGCAATTTGGTACTGATGATTGGATATTCAACCTGTTTTGGCGATATTACGTTTTGGCACTGAAGGCAGACACACACACACACGCACACACACACACATATGCACACACACACATATGCACACACACATGCCCACACGCACGCATATGTAAAAATACACACATATAGAGTGAAAAGAGAGGGAGAGGGGAGCGAGACATTACACATACATCAACCAGTGCTTCTTCTTCTTCTTCTTCTTCTTCTTCTTCTTCTTCTTCTTCTTCTTCTTCTTCTTCTTCTTCTTCTTCTTCTTCTTCTTCTTCTTCTTCTTCTTCTTCTTCATCGTCGTCGTCGTCGTCATGGTGGTGGTGAAAGCTACGGACTATGCATTTGAAAACCGTGTTTCGTATAAATAAAGGTTCAATATTTAGATTCCATCTAAATATTTTTACTAATCCAGTATCAATAAAATAAATTATTTCTCTCATTTTGTTGAGGATCAATGTAATCCTTAATACGTCTTGCCCCGTTTTACCAATCGTTTTCACATCTAAATAATGCATTAGCATTATTACTATTCACCAAACATTGATGAGTTAAAGTAGAAATGTTAGCGCATAGAATTAAAGTATTTAGTGTCACCATTTTACGTCTGTATTTTAATTCCTACCAGCGCCAGTTTCTTACTATTTCTTGAGTCATTCCACAAATATACAGAAGTCGATACCCCAATGAAATAAATCCTTTTTGCTATAATGTCATTCGTATTACTACATCACTTGGAATCAAGTCTTTGGAATATCTTACATAATTTTCTTTGGAACCTTATTAATTCTTGGGCCGCTTATAAACTGGCACCATTATCGTTATAGACACTGATGTCTGAAAGCAAGGAGTTGGGACAATTACCACAGAGTTTCCTGCTCGACACTCTAGTAGTTTACCCTAATCTTTTACTTTGGATTAATATCTGAATTCAATTTCGGATTTTATAGAACTACATTTGGACTTCTTAAGATAAAAGAGAGATCATTTTCCAGATTGTAGGTGCAAGATTGGCTTATAGGCGCTGGCGTGGCTGTGTGGTAAGTAGTTTGCTTACCAACCACATGATTCCGGGGTTCACTCCCACTGCGTGGCACCTTGGGCAAGTGTCTTCTACTACAGCTTCGGACCAACCAAAGTCTTGAGAGTAGATTTGGTAGATGGAAACTGAAAGAAGCCTGTCGTATATATATATATATATATATATATATATATATATATATATATATATATATATATATATATATATATATATATATGTTAAATCTCTGAACGAGGTATTAACAGTAACTGCACGATAAAGTGAAGTATATTTGCCACTTAAATGTGGCTGACCCCGAGGGGTGGATGTTACTGTTGCTTTTAGCCCCAGGAGGACATCTCCTCCAGCTGGCTATCGACACACTTCTGTGTCCTGTCTGTATTTGCCAAGGGAAGTTATCCTTCCCATCTTGATCTACGATACGTACGTACTCGAGTTTCAGGGTTATTTCCCTTCGTCAGCGTACGACAATCGCCGACCTTCGATGCAAAAGGCATCCCTTGGCAAATATATATAAGTTTTTCCAGTGAAATTATTCACTGATATCGAACATCCACCCCTCGGGGTCAGCCACATTTAAGTGGCAGATATACTTCACTTTATCGTGCAGTTATTGTTAATACCTCGTTCAGAGATTTAACATTGCTTGTTTTCAGTTTTTCGATATCAGTGAATAATTTCACTGGAAAAACTTATATATATTTGCCAAGGGATGCCTTTTGCATCGAAGGTCGGCGATTGTCGTACGCTGAAGAAGGGAAATAACCCTGAAACTCGAGTACGTACGTATCGTAGATCAAGATGGGAAGGATAACTTCCCTTGGCAAATACAGAGAGGACACAGAAGTGTGTCGATAGCCAGCTGGAGGAGATGTCCTCCTGGGGCTAAAAGCAACAGTAACATCCACTCCTCGGGGTCAGCCACATTTAAGTGGCAAATATACTTCACTTTATATATATATATATATATATATGTATGTGTGTGTGCGTGTGTGTGTGTGCATGTGTGTGTGTGTGTGACTGTGTGTCTATTTGTCCCCCTACTATCGCTTGACAACCGGTGTTGGTGCATTTACGTCGCCGTAACTGAGCAGTTCGGCAAAAGATGTTCCGATAGCATAAATACTAGGCTTACAAAGCATAAGTCCCGGGGTTAGTTTGTGGTTTTGGGGTTCAGTCCCACAGCACGGCAACCTAGGCGCGTGTCTTCTAGTTATAGCCCCTGGAGGCCCAACGCTTCATGAATGAATTTGTGTGACGGAGACTGTGTCCGTCATTTATATATATATATATATATATATATATATATATATATATATATATATATATACATGTATGTATATATGTAAAGGTAACACACACACATAGTCGCGTTAACAAAGGGATGTGGGTTCGACTCCTACGCAGATAGAAAAGCCTTCGTTTTTCTGTTGAGGGCTTATATGCCCCTTTATTAAGCTATTTTCCTTAGTCATTGCACTGTGATCGCTATAAGCTTTAAGCTTATATAAAAATAATATTAATATTACGTACAGGATTGCAAAAACGGTGCCGTATGAAGAAAAACATATATATAAATGTTGTGTGCTGTTTTTGGGTGCGTGTGTGTGTTCGTGCGTGTGTGTGTTCGTGCGTGTGAATGTGTGTTTGTATGTTTGCATGCATGTGTTTGTGTGTATGTGTATATGTGTGTGTTTGGTTTTATGTATGTCCTCCACCACCGCTTGACAACCGATGTCACTTTGTTTACGCCTCGTAGTTTAGAGGTTTGGCAAAAGATAACGATCGTACAAATACCAGACTTAAAAATAAATATCAGAGTCGATTTGTTTGACTAAATCCTTCAAGGTGGTTCACCAGCAAGGCTGCAGTCCAATGACTGTAACGAGCAACAGGTAAAATATTTTTAAAAAAATAGTACTGTAAATGATATGGAATACATCATCATTAATTCTTTCTATAGAAGAAAATGTAGAGTAATTTTTAAAGACATCGATAATAAATTTCAGTTTTTGAATTCAGAAGAAAATTTATGTGGAAATCTATGCAGTGAGTCATCCTGTTTCTGCTCATTAATGTTAGTTGACATGATATCTGAATAATTAATTGAAATAATATTCAATCTTATATCTTATATTTCTATTTTCCGTCTTTTACTTGTTTCAGTCATTGAATTGAAACCACGAAGAATTTAGTGCGCGCACGCACACACACACACACACACACACACACACACACACACACACACACATTATATAACGATATTGCACGCAGTTTTCGTCTGCCAAATTTACTCCCAAAGTATTGATCGGCCAAGAGTTATTGTAGGAAGACATGTGTACAAGGTATGTATCCTGCAGTGAGATTGAACCCGAAACCACATAGTTGCCTTCACAGGAAAATAGTGTTTAGATTAGTGATTGAAATAAATAAAAGAATAAAAGAACACCAGTATCTCAATGGAGAGATTATGTACAAGAAAGAGTTGACCGCCGGGAGTGTGTATTCCCTGTCAAAAGATAGCGCTCACAACCTTGAAAACAGCCTCTCAGACAGTGGCAGTTTGCAAAAGATATTAACTACTACTACTACTACTATTACTACTACGTTGTTTTAATTCTTACTCTCGTTAAACTTATTTGTTTTTTCTCTGTTTTTTCTCTGTGGACAGATTTACGGTATCATACAGCTTGTCAAATGAAATAAAATAAACTATATATATATATATATATATATATATATATATATATATATATATATATATATATGTATATATATATATATGTATGTGTGTGTATATATATATATATGTGTATATATATATATATATATATATATATATATATATATATATATATATATATATATACCAGACAAATTGAGACATGAATGTCACAACCTAACCTTCGCTCTTTCCTGGAAAAGTTTTTCAAGAATAGTGTTATACAGTGCACAATTGTGATGCAGCATTATGCAGTGGTCTGCTTCATTTTATGGTGCAGTGCATTGTCCTGAATGGTTCTATTATTGTCCTGTACCAAGTGAATGTTATTGAGACTGCATTCTATGTTTCCAAATATCCAAAATGAGCGAAGTAGACAGTAACCATAGAATGACGAAATAGATGATTTCAAACATTTCATTTCATTCTTCCAATCCAGCTGAAATCAATTTCGTCTTTCACCGAAAACATGCACACACACACACACACACACACACACACACACACACACACACACACACACACACACACACACACACACACACACACACACACACACACACACACACACACACACACACGAAGCCCAGGGAAGTTTGTGTAGTTAAGAATCTTGCTTTGTAACCACATGATTTCGAGTTCTGTTCCAATGCGGGGCACTTGAGACTAAGAACCTAACGTCTTGTGAGTGAATTTGGTAGACGCAAACTGTTTGGAGTCGTGCCGTAAGTGTGTGTGTGTATGTGTCTGTGTTTGCCCCCACCCCGCACCTCTTGACAACCGTTGCTGTTTTGTTTACATCTCAGTCACATTTACTTAGCAGTTCGGCATTACAATCAATGACATGAGCTCAAAACTTCAAAAATAAATAACAGAATTGATTTCTTCGACTAAAGCTTTTCAACGCGGTGCCCCAGCACGGCCGCAGACCAATGAATGAAACAAGTAATTGATAAAAAATAAACAAAGGACAGAAAGCAGAATAAAACAGGATCATTGAATAAATAGTTTTTTACTCGGGCGTGCATAATAAAATACTGACTACAGTTGAAAAGCCCTCATCCGAAAGCGTTGCTGATTTCGGAGTTCTTCGCATTTTGAAGTGTTCTTATATTTGCATCTATAAAATGAGACAGTTCGTGGGTAGAACCAAAATCTAGACACAATATCCCATTACATATCATAATATAGCTTATGCATATATTCTGAATGTAGTTTTATTTAAACGTTTAAGAATTCATTTTATACATAACACTATAAGAAATCAGATTCCACCTACGATGTCACGTTTTGATTAAAAGTTTACAGCACACGTACGCCATTTGTATTTTATTTTTAACTATACAGGTTTTCTGTAAGATATAAAAACAAATCAATGAACATAATTGCAGGTAAATAAAAGGAAAAACTAAAACAATCAGTATTCTATTTCTAGAGTGATGTACAAATAATGACGCAAGTCATCTTACGCATATACTTGAAGGTAAAATTCAGATCTCAGGTAGAGATAACTTTTTGTGCTTACTGTAGAAATTAAGACTACCTACAAAATTGAAGAAAGATGCAATTCCAGACATTACAGCTACATCAGGTCCAAGTAGCTCGAGAGAGAGGGCACGTCATCGATGACATCACTGTGAGCTGGAACGCTCGACAAGTCATCAGTTTCCACCTACGAAGTCGTGTTTTGATGAAAAGGTTACAGTACATAAAGATTTTTGTATAAGAACATGAAATTTGATTACAGATAAATGTACTGGAAACTGAAAATGTCAGCATTATATTTGTAACGCAACAATGTATAATTTTCCATTGGAGGCGTGTTATGCCACCATTCGAAAAAAAAAAAAAAAAAAAAAATTCGGTTTTTGGATATTCGTATTTCGGAAAAAGGATTTAACTGTAGTTGAATTTGCAGTTATGTTCCGATTTCAAACTGAAAATATTGGGTTGTCCGGAAAGTTCGTGCCAATTTTCAAAAAAGTTCTTCTCACTCAACTCATGTGGTACCCAAACATCGTAGCGATTTGTCTACCCAAGCTTTACCAGGTGCTCATGAACGATGGATTTTGATAGGTTGAGGCTTTCTGCCAATTGTCGGGTTGTGCAATGTGGGTTATTCTCAATTAATGACTTAATTTGGTCATCAACTGTAGTGGATGGTCTGCCTGATCGCTCTTTATCAATAAGGCTACAATCTCCAGCTCGGAACCTTGTGAACAACTTCCATACAGTTCTTTCGGATAAAGAAACATCACCGTAAACTTTGGTTGCTTGTAAGGCATTTTTTCCTTTACGGAAAAAGAAAATCATCAAGTACCGAAAATGAACTTTCTTATCTTCCATTTTAAAGGGTTACAGAATTAACACAGGTTATAGGGACATAAACCTTCTTCCACGAAAAGATAGCTTAAACTGTGCTCTAAATGGAGGTGTAGTCAAATCCTATTTTATGGACTCAACCATGTTCTAAAATAAGTCGAAAGGGAAGCTGCTATAAATCGGCACGAACTTTCCGGATAACCCAATATTTCGATTCACATAAACTGTAATTTGGCTGTGGTATTAGGGGGTGGGGCTCCATCGTTTGGCGATGAATATTTTGTTCTTTGATAACCTGAATTATCTAGAGGAAAATTAACGTGCATGTGGTTGAGCGTTCCACAGGCACGCACACTCTTGGCGTAATTCCAATACACAATCAGCGTAACAAGTGCGTACGCGACAAGGCCGTACCTGTACAGAGACACATTGAGATTGAAATTTTATCTAAAGTAGCAGAAAGTCATCTAGGGTATAATTTTTAAATGAAAAATTGCAATAAAATTATTTATCCATAAAGCGTTATTTCAGAGAAATATCCATCTCAGTGCTTATGTAAATTATAGGTTCTGAGACAGGCATTTAACTCTATTTTACAACAGTCCAGGATTTTGAGAATAACAATGCTTATGTTTTCTTTCTAAAGTTAATCTGACATCAAATAACTAGCGCCATGTTTATCGTTCATCCAGTTTAACAATGACAGAAAATAGAATCGTACGTTAAGTTCCGCAAATCGTTCCTAGCATTATCTCAAAGGGTTAACACGAACATATTATTCTTCCATATTTCTCTCTCTCCCTCCCTCCCTTCCTCTGTGTCACTCTCTCACTCTCATTCTCTTTTTGTCTGTCTGTCTCTGTCTGTCTGTCTGTCTCTGTCTGTCTGTCTCTGTCTGTCTGTCTCTGTATGTCTGTCTGTCTCTCTTCCGCGTTTTAACTCATACTTCCACTTCTCATAAAAAATCCAGGAGTTTGAAATAATGCCATCTCTCAATAAAACGTTTATTAATATTTCAGAGAGGAAATTATCAAAGTGAATTTTATGCAAATTGTTTCCTGGGGGGTTCTATGGAGTGTATTCATAAGAAGGTTTAGAATAAATAGTTTTATGTTAATGGCTTTAAGGGTGTTGAATATTATTAAAACAGTCGAGAAGAGCCACAAAGAATTAATTATATATATATTACTCTTTTACTTGTTTCAGTAATTTGACTGTGGCCATGGTGGAGCACCGCCTTTAGTCGAGCAAATTGACCCCAGGACTTATTCTTTGAAAGCCTAGTACTTATTATGTCCGTCACTTTTGCCGAACCGCTAGGTTACGGGGACGTAAACGCACTTCATTGAATGACAGGTTAAAGATATATGTAAATAATAAGTATATCTATCTATCTATCTATCTATCTATCTACCAACACACACAGCCACACTCATATATATATATATATATATATATATATATATATCATCATCATCGTTTAACGTCCGCTTTCCATGCTAGCATGGGTTGGACGATTTGACTGAGGACTGGTGAAACCGGATGGCAACACCAGGCTCCAGTCTGATTTGGCAGAGTTTCTACAGCTGGATGCCCTTCCTAACGCCAACCACTCAGAGAGTGTAGTGGGTGCTTTTACGTGTCACCCGCACGAAAACGGCCACGCTCGAAATGGTGTCTTTTATGTGCCACCCGCACAAGCCAGTCCAGGGGCACTGGCAACGATCTCGCTCGAAAATCCTACAGGAGCCAGTCAGGCGGTACTGGCAACGGCCACGCTCAAAATGGTGCATCTCATGTGCCACCCGCACAAGAACCAGTCCAGGGGCACTGGCAACGATCTTACTTGGCTTGCCGGGTCTTCTCACGCACAGCCCATTTCCAAAGGTCTCGGTCCGTAGTCATCGCCTCGGTGAGGCCCAATGTACGAAGGTCTTGCCTCACCACCTCAGCCCAGGTCTTCCTGGGCCTACCTCTTCCACGGGTTCCCTCAACTGTTAGGGTGTGGCACTTTTTCACGCAGCTATCCTCCTCCATTCTCACCACATGTCCATACCAGCGCAATCGTCTCTCTTGCACGCCACAACTGATGCTTCTAATGTTCAGCTTTTCTCTCAAGATACTTACACTCTGACGGGTATTCACATTGACATTACACATCCAACGGAGCATACTGGCTTCATTCCTTGCGAGCTTACGTATGTCCTCAGCAGTTACAGCCCATGTTTCACTGCCATGTAGCATGGTTGTTCGTACGCATGCGTCATACAGTCTGCCTTTTACTCTGAGTGAGAGTCCCTTTGTCGCCAGCAGGGGTAAGAGCTCTCTAAACTTTGCCCAGGCTATTCTTATTCTAGCAGCTACACTTTCAGCGCACCCACCCCCACTACTAACTTGGTCGCCCAGATAGCGGAAGCTATCGACTACCTCTAGTTTTTCACCCTGGAATGAGATAGAAGTTGTTTCCTGTTTGTTTGCAGTCTTTATTGCACCTGAACATCTGCCACAAACAAAAACTAACTTGCTAGTTAACCTGCCTTTGATGTTGCTGCACCTCTTATGTGTCCATAGCTTGCACCGGGTACATCTTATAGAGTTACTACCTACTCCTTTTCTACATACTGAGCAGGGCCATCTACCTGAAGGGGTTTGTGTTTTATCTACCTTCCTACTTATTAGGATTTTGGTTTTAGCTAGGTTGACTCTAAGGCCCTTCAATTCTAGACCTTGCTTCCACACCTGAAACTTCTCCTCTAGTTCTGATAGTGACTCCGCAATTAGGGCAAGGTCATCAGCATAGAGGAGCTCCCAGGGGCAACCTGTCTTGAACTCCTCTGTGATTGCCTGGAGGACTATGGTAAATAATAGGGGGCTGAGGACGGAACCTTGGTGGACCCCTACCTCTACCCGGAATTCATTGCTGTACTCATTTCCAACCCTCACCTTACTGGCCGCATCTCTGTACATGGCTCGCACAGCTCTCACTAGCCATTCTTCTATCCCAAGTTTCCTCATTGACCACCAGATAAGGGATCGGGGGACCCTGTCAAAGGCTTTCTCCATGTCAACGAAAGCCAGGTACAGAGGTTTATCCTTGGCTAGGTATTTCTCTTGCAACTGTCTCACTAGAAATAAGGCATCAGTAGTGCTTTTACCTGGCACGAACCCAAACTGCATCTCATCTAAATTGATTCGCTCCCTAATTAGTTGGGCTATGACCCTCTCTGTAACTTTCATAACCTGATCTAACAGCTTGATGCCTCTGTAATTATTTGTATCTAAAGCGTCCCCTTTACCTTTGTAGCAGTTGACTATGATGCTGCTACACCAGTCATAGGGTATGACTCCTTCGTGTATCACCTGGTTCGTAATACGGGTGACTAGGCTATAGCCAACACTGCCAGATATTTTGAGCATCTCTGCAGTGATTCCTGATGGGCCGGGGGCTTTCCCGGTCTTCATACTCTTAATTGCTTTATCTACCCTGGTACTATCAACTCGGATAGCTGGTCCCTCTATTGGGTCGACATAAGGCAGGCTCTCTTTCTCCCATTCATTCTCTTTATTAAGCAATCTATCGTAGTGGCATCTCCAGACCTCTTTCTTTGCATCCTCATTTAATGCAAGCGTACCATCATCCATGCGAACACATTTCTCTCCTACAACATCACTATTCTCTCTCCTACACTGTCTTGCAACCCGAAATACCTCGAGTCTTTGGTCCTCACGGCGCAGAACATTGGCAAATCTTTCCTTATCTGCTTCCCCTCTGGCTAAATAAACCTGTCGCCTAGCCTCCCTTCTGGCACATTGGTACAATTCCCTGCTACCACCGTTCTTCCAGTCCTTCCAAGCTTGTTTCTTTTGTCTAATAGCCCTGTCTACCTCCTTGTTCCACCACCACGTTACTCTGGGTTGGGAGGGGACCTTACACCACCCACAAATCTGGTCGGTGGCTTTCAACAGGTTGTCCCGCAGAAATCTCCAATTGTCTTCCACGTTGTATGATGCTATATCCCCTTCTATTTCGTTAAATGCTTCAAGTAACTTGTCTCTAAGTCTCTGTCCGTTTGCAGGGTCTTTAAGCTTCCACACCCTTCTTCTCCAAGCCTGTCTAATTCTGGGCACCCATTTTGCCTTGATCCCAAAGTCGCTAACTACTAATCTATGTTGTGGGGTACATTCTTCGCCAGGGTAGGTTTTGGCATTTATAAGCCGCCCTCTTTCCCTATTTCTGGCGAGGATGTAGTCGATTTGGCTAGAGTGTCTGCCGGAGCGGTAGGTGACTAGGTGACTGGCAGGTTTCCTGAAGTTGGTATTGCAGACCATAAGATTGGTTGCATCACAGAACTCCAGCAGTCTGGTTCCCTCCTCGTTGCGGGAACCGAAGCCATAGCCTCCATGTATGCCATGGAAGCCCCCAGCACGACGTCCGACATGACCGTTGAAGTCTCCAGCCACAAAGAGAAGGTCCCTGTCACTCGTCGACGAGGTAGTTTGCAAGAGGGTGTCATAGAATTGGTCTTTCAGACCATCTGGTAGCCCAGGTTGAGGTGCATAGGCTGAGATGACAGTAGCTAATCTATGATGAAGCACTAGTCTGATCTTAAGTACTCTGTCACTTACTCTAACGACCTCAATTACCTTATCCACCCATTTCTCCGCTAGAAGTATTCCTACGCCCCCGACCCCGTCAGTGTTCCCTGCCCAGAAAATCTTGTACCTGTGTTCTTTGCCCGTGAGGAACCTTGCAGAACCTCCTCTCCATCTTACTTCCTGGATGCAGCACATATCTACGCATCTCCGTTCAAGCATCTCAACAATTTCACCAGATCTACCTTTCAGCGTGCCGACGTTGAGAGTGCCAATCCTAACAGTATGGGTGTTGGGGGTGTGGGCCTGTAGCCTGGGAAGAGGAAAAGCAGTGTCGTGTACCTGAAAAGAAAACTTGCAATTGGAAGAATTCATAAGCAAAACAGTACCTACAACCTGCAAACATTTCTCAACCTTAATGCGCTACCCAAAGGTAGGGGAGAGGATGGCCAAGGCCACTAGATGGGTTCCGGGAGACAGCCGAGGTTGACAGGATGACAAAGGGATGAACTTCCGGTGGAGGGGGCGGGATGACAGAGGAATGAACTTCCGGTGGAGGGGGTGGGATGACAGAGGAATGAACTTCCGGTGGAGGGGGTGGGATGACAGAGGAATGAACTTCCGGTGGAGGGGTGGGATGACAGAGGAATGAACTTCCGGTGGAGGGGTGGGATGACAGAGGAATGAACTTCCGGTGGAGGGGGTGGGATGACAGAGGAATGTACTTCCGGTGGAGGGGTGGGATGACAGAGGAATGAACTTCCGGTGGAGGGGTGGGATGACAGAGGAATGGACTTCCGGTGGAGGGGGCGGGATGACAGAGAAATGAACTTCCGGTGGAGGGGGTGGGATGGCAGAGGAATGAACTTCCGGTGGAGGGGGTGGGATGACAGAGGAATGAACTTCCGGTGGAGGGGGTGGGATGACAGAGGAATGAACTTCCGGTGGAGGGGGTGGGATGACAGAGGAATGAACTTCCGGTGGAGGGGGTGGGATGACAGAGGAATGAACTTCCGGTGGAGGGGGTGGGATGGCAGAGGAATGAACTTCCGGTGGAGGGGGTGGGATGACAGAGGAATGAACTTCCGGTGGAGGGGGTGGGATGACAGAGGAATGAACTTCCGGTGGAGGGGGTGGGATGACAGAGGAATGAACTTCCGGTGGAGGGGGTGGGATGACAGAGGAATGAACTTCCGGTGGAGGGGGTGGGATGGCAGAGGAATGAACTTCCGGTGGAGGGGGTGGGATGACAGAGGAATGAACTTCCGGTGGAGGGGGTGGGAGGGCGGGTTACCGCCAGCGAGTAGAGAGGTCTCTTAATTGTAGATTTTAAATATTTGAGAGACAACAATGCATAAATCGTAATTTTTTAAAAGAGCAATGAATTCTGGGTGATTAGAATATAACGTAGCATGAATTTAGGAAGCTTAGAAAATGAATAAGCATGAATTTAAGACAACAACTGAATTCAATTGAATTTCATGGAGAGAAACAAGATAAATAATAAGGGACAAGACTAAAGCGCAAGGTATTGAGATGTTTGAGGCCGTAAATAAATAAAAATCTCTATCTTATCTGCATCTTGGGTATTTCGTCGTAGTACGTCAGCGAGATAATTTAGAATGGGTTTCTCATTTATATATAGCCAGAACCTGAAGACCTTAAAGGAAAAACTACGAAGGGGGAGAGAGAGGATGGAGGGGTAGACAGAGGCATGGCGGGAGAAAAGATCATAATCATCATCATCATATATATATATAAAGAGAGAGAGAGAGAGAGAGAGAGAGAGAGGGGGGACCAGTCAAGCAGCACATCACGCTGTAATTCTTGGGCTGAGAAATCAACACTTAAAAGCCATAATTTTAAGGAGCGATAAGAATTTTTGAATAAAGGAAAATGGGTAGTGGTGGTGGGTAGGTACCGCCAGCGAGTAGAGAGGGCTCTTAATTGTAGATTTTAAATATTTGAGAGACAACAATGCATAAATCGTAATTTTTTAAAAGAGCAATGAATTCTGGGTGATTAGAATATAACGTAGCATGAATTTAGGAAGCTTAGAAAATGAATAAGCATGAATTTAAGACAACAACTGAATTCAATTGAATTTCATGGAGAGAAACAAGATAAATAATAAGGGACAAGACTAAAGCGCAAGGTATTGAGATGTTTGAGGCCGTAAATAAATAAAAATCTCTATCTTATCTGCATCTTGGGTATTTCGTCGTAGTACGTCAGCGAGATAATTTAGAATGGGTTTCTCATTTATATATAGCCAGAACCTGAAGACCTTAAAGGAAAAACTACGAAGGGGGAGAGAGAGGATGGAGGGGTAGACAGAGGCATGGCGGGAGAAAAGATCATCATCATCATCATCATATATATATATAAAGAGAGAGAGAGAGAGAGAGAGAGAGAGAGGGGGGACCAGTCAAGCAGCACATCACGCTGTAATTCTTGGGCTGAGAAATCAACACTTAAAAGCCATAATTTTAAGGAGCGATAAGAATTTTTGAATAAAGGAAAATGGGTAGTGGTGGTGGGTAGGTACCGCCAGCGAGTAGAGAGGGCTCTTAATTGTAGATTTTAAATATTTGAGAGACAACAATGCATAAATCGTAATTTTTTAAAAGAGCAATGAATTCTGGGTGATTAGAATATAACGTAGCATGAATTTAGGAAGCTTAGAAAATGAATAAGCATGAATTTAAGACAACAACTGAATTCAATTGAATTTCATGGAGAGAAACAAGATAAATAATAAGGGACAAGACTAAAGCGCAAGGTATTGAGATGTTTGAGGCCGTAAATAAATAAAAATCTCTATCTTATCTGCATCTTGGGTATTTCGTCGTAGTACGTCAGCGAGATAATTTAGAATGGGTTTCTCATTTATATATAGCCAGAACCTGAAGACCTTAAAGGAAAAACTACGAAGGGGGAGAGAGAGGATGGAGGGGTAGACAGAGGCATGGCGGGAGAAAAGATCATCATCATCATCATCATATATATATATAAAGAGAGAGAGAGAGAGAGAGAGAGAGAGAGGGGGACCAGTCAAGCAGCACATCACGCTGTAATTCTTATATATATATATATATATATATATATATATATATATGTGCTTGTATGTATATATGTCATACACATACACACATAAATAAGTTTATATATAGTCATACATACATTCATATATACACATACATACATACTTAAATTCACACATACGCATAAATATACAGAATAATTCATAACTGCCATTGTGAATAACACATGTAACATAGTTATTAGAATTTTGAATATCTACACAAACACAGAGACATTTTTGTGTCGCATGGAAAACCAGTTGATGCTTAATGACAATTATCTTGAAGAGAAGCGATCAATGCTGAGAATGTGTTGGAAGAATTTTAATAAATCACTTAATTACGACTTCAATTTACGAGTGGTATACTTTTCGGATAGCATTTGAGCGAGTTCTTTTCGTCTAACAGATATTTTTTTCAGTGTTCTCTAGTTAAAATAACGTAAAAAATCTTTTTCCTTTGATAATCAGCTTTATTTTATGAAACAGATTTAAACCTGATAGGTTTCTTGAATAAGTCTATACGTATATATGTACATTGTTATATGTTTATTTATTTATTTATGTGTTTCAGCCAAGTGGCTGCGGTCATGCTGGTGCACCACCGTGATTTTCACGTTCCTTGCATGGCTCTTCTCCCCCACCTGACATGGTCCAATCAAGAGTTTTGATGGCACATCTGGTGTATTAGAGAATTTGACACAGCTGCCCCTTGCATATATATATATATACACACATAGATATATGTGTTTGTGTATGTGTGTGTGTGTGTGTGTGTGTGTGTGTGTGTGTGTGTGTGTGTGTGTGTTTGTGTGTATTTATATTTGTAGTGTTGTATACTTTGATAGGTTATTGTAAATCTCCTTAGTTTGAGTATACACGTTTATATGCACATCCGCCTGTCTGTTTGCATGTATATATGTATGTTTGTTTGTATGTATATGCACATGCATACATACGTTAAACTGTGTGGGACGAATGAAAGAGATGTGCTCAATATAGTTTGTAGCATATGATTTGATGAAACTAATCTTCATCTTGCAACTCGAGTTTCAATAAACTATATACACACGCACACACACACATCTACGCACACACATACACACAGATGTATGTGTGTGTGTGTGTGTGTGTGTGTGTGTGTGTGTGTTCGTAAGAGCACAAGTTAAAAACTCCTTCCATTTTGCCCAAATGTTAACCTAATAAACCTTATGGTTGTTCTTTCTCTTCGTCGTTATAATATCTTTATCTATCTATCTATCTATCTATCTATCTATCTATCTATCTATCTATCAATCTATCTATCTATCTATCTATCTATCTATCTATCTATCTATCTATCTATCTATCTATATGTATGTATATATATATATATATATATTTAGCTAAGGGCTGCAAATCGAGGTCAGAACTAGGATGTTCAAAGCATTTTCATTGCTCCCTCCAAATATATTATAGGGGTGCTCTTACACTCCATACAACTCCGGTTCCCGAGACTATTGGTCGGATAAAGTTCCTCTGGACTTGTCTCTCCCGGGAATACTATATGTACATATAGTCGTACATACTTGGAGGTACTTTACAACTCTGCAAGTGTAAATTAATTATAAAGCCTTTAAAGTATATGTCAATGATTTAATTGTAATATTTGGAGTGCAAAAGGGTGAAAAAACAAAAACAAAAAAAACAAATTGAAGGCTGAGTGAACGAAGCAATACATCTGGTATTATGTAGGCAAACATTCTAACCATTTGGAGAGACAAGATTTCTGACATCTTCCTCTCAATTTTAACATATTTTATCTGTTGTCACCTCAACGTAGATTCTTATTGTATTTCCTATGGAACACCTTAAGTAACACAGGTTAGGTATACTTCATTTCATTTACCGTCTAATCATAGCAAAACAGTTTATGTTGGATTGATGTAGAGAAGAAAATTAACCACAAAAACATGTCCATATGAATAGATATGAATGAAAAGAGAATACAGATAAATAAGTGGCTGAACCGAGAGAAATTAATATAAAGAAAAGAAAGGAAAGACTGAAATTTGAAATTACGCATTTATCTTGTCTGACCCCAGTGGAAGTTTATTGTCGTTACAAGCCACCATAGATAGTAGCTCAGTTTAGTTGACATATAATTACGCTGCTCTCATTGGAATTCGAGCAGACAGTGTTAATGAGAACTAGTAATTTGTATTTGTCATTGAGAATTTATTTGCACAGGCCAAGATGTTAAAATTAATTACCGATTAAGGATTCTTTTGAAATCAATATTGGGATTTTTATTATTGGACGAAAAAAAATAGTGTATATCGACGGCTCCGGATGTGGCAACATGGAGAGGATATAACTGAGATAATTAATCCCCAGTAGTTTACTGGTAGTAACTTTTTGTCATAATAAAAGTTATGATAAATTAAGTTGTCTTGAATTACACACAGAACAGTATGATAAAAACATAATATTGCAAATTGTTTAGGAAATTTTCTAGCAAATAATTCACGACACATATATATCTTAGGATCGGGTCAACGCCTAAATGTTGTAACTACATTCATCCGCCTCCCTCACCAGCTATTCCTAGGAGAGTGGTGGAAGCTGATTCCTGAGGCACCAGAAGTAACTCTCAGTACACTGGATTCCTGAGGCTGACACTATGAGACTATGAATATTATCCAACTATCTCGTTCTTAGTTTGAACCTAGTTTTCTCGCCTGTTGGTTCGACTTGAAGAATCTGTCTTGCGATTCTTTCCTGAAGCATTTTAATCACATGCCCGTAGTACCGGATCCGTGATCTTTCAATGCAGAGAAGTAGCGGCTCGACCCGGAGAGATCCACTGATTTCCGCTCTACTCTACTGTCGAGCAACATTGCTCCAGAGATGATTGGGGGACCATCATTTCTGCCGCTTGTATTCGCGATTGAACTTAATATTAATGACCTTGGGCAAAGATAGGCACGGAAATGGAAATGAAGACTGTAACTATAACAACCAGAATGAGGACACTAGTTCGAATATTTCACAGTTAAAAAAGAGTAAAGAACCCTTTCGGTCATGAATGACCATGGGATTGCACTTAGAAGTCCTCTCCCGGGCAAGGATGTTTTGTGTAAGACTAGCAGTCACCCTTGCATACCAGTCTTCCCTCTCCACGCCACGACTGATGTTCAAAGGAAAGGCAAAGGCCGATACAGTTTGGCACCAGTGACGTCGCAGCTCATTTCTACAGTTGAGTAAACTGGAGCAACAGGAAATGAAGTGTCTTGCTCAAGAACACAACATACAACCGAAAATCGAACTCATGAGATTATGATTGTAAGCCCGCCGCTCCAACCACTGAGCCATGCGTCTTGACAGTATATTAATGACAATTCCACCTCTTAGAAATTTCAGGCAAGCATTATGTCAGTGTCCAGAACATTACGACTACATCATACTCTATATTTGAGAAAGGAGATATACAGCGGTCTTTAAAGCTGAGAATAACGGAAGAGTAGAAAGCCTTAATGAGAGGAGAAGCATTTTTCGCAGAACTAATTCAATATATATATTGAGTGACTAAGGAAAACGTAGAGTGATTGATGAAATTTTCATAATCAATAGATTCAATAGAAGCTTACGTAAATGGAAGAAGTAGCTTATATTACATGTATAAATGCACACACACACACACACACACACACACACACACACACACATGTAAGAGCTATAAAAATGGCTGCTTCACTGTTAAAGTGAGCTTTGTTTGCATATTGCCTGCTCTGCAGCTAAGTAAATAATAATTTTTTAGTGCAATTCGTCTTAAGGTCATAATTACGAATCTAAAATCTATCTATCTATCTATCTATCTATCTATCTATCTATCTATCTATCTATTTATTTATCTATCTTCATTCTTCTTCTTATCTACCACCAGCTTTCATTTTCCATTTATACTTTTCTCCATTATTTGCAATTTATTACTCAACATAAAAACTCAAAAGAACCAATTGATTCGCAATAGTGCTGTCTATCTATCGTCTTTTTTGTACACACACACACTACTTAATGTTTTTGGAAATGTAACCAATACTTGGCTTCTCTTCAGTTCTGAGAATAGTTTTAATGCTTATAAAACGTCTTTTGACTGCAAATATGCCTATATACATATATGATCAAACAAAAGAGGCTGGCTTTGGTGCGTGGGCGAGACTTACCTTGTATAATGAAATTGATAAAAGGAGTACAGTAGACTTGCTGTAAGGGGTAGAAAATGTAACGTTTTGGACACCAACTTCATAGAAAATTGGAAAAGAAGAGAAATTAATGACAGTAAAGTCATATACACACACACGCACTCACACATGCATACGCACACACTCACACACACACATACATGCATGCATACATACATATATACATACTAACAAAAATGCCCTGTTGTGATGTTGAAATTCTAATGAAGGAACCTTGGATCTAGGTTAGAAACCTGTTCTTTCTCTATTAGCAAGAAATCTTGAAATAAACTGAATAATGATATACATACACATAATGATTTGGGATAGAGAAGAGAAACTGTACAGTTGTGGAAATCAGCTGCCCAACGTATGTTAACATTATCTGAAGATCAGTGAGAAAGAGAATACCTACGCTGAACTATTGAGAAATCTGTAGTTACTCCTTCCAGATTAAAAGTTCAGGTCTATACCTGTAATTGGTGCACTGGGATATGTATCACACAGTCTAACTACCAATCTTCAGAATTTAGGCTTCTCAAAACCATAAAGGAGAAAGCTAATTGGAATTTCCACATGAACAGGGTATTTTTGTATGTATGTATGTATATATGTATACGTGCAGATTTGAATACTTTATTTTGTATATGCTTTCTTATATATATACTTACATATATATACTTGCATATCTAGACATGCCCATACACACACACACACATACACACATACACACACACACATATATATATATATATATATATATATATATATACACACATAAGCATATTCTATTCTAATACTGTAAACTGAGATAGTAGTTAATTGAATTGTAATCCAGATGTTAGTAGGCGTTAGTTTATGATGAAGATATACAAAAGGTACTTTTTTAAAATAAAACAACAAAGTCGAAACAACAGAATTGAAGTACACAAGTATACAATATTTAATTGAGCTATATGAGTGAGAAACATAGGCAAATCCGCCATTTCCTCGAAGAAAAAAACGTGAAGGAAAAGGAAAAGAAAGATATTCAGTTTGAGTATTATTTTACAGCAGACATCAAATGTTAATATAAAGGATGGCAGCAAGGCAACGTGTTAGCTGAATTGTTAGCACGCCGGGCAAAATGCTAAGCGGCGATTTGTCCGCCTTTACGCTCTGAATTCAAATTCCTCCAAGGTCGATTTTGCCTTTCATCCTTTTGGAGTCCATAAAATAAATGGCAGTTGAGCAGTTCAATTGTTGTTGGCACTCCGTCGCTTACGACGTCGAGGGTTCCAGTTGATCCGATCAACGGAACGGCCTCCTCGTGAAATTAACGTACAAGTGGCTGAGCAATCCACAGACACGTGTACCCTTAACGTAGTTCTCAGGGATATTCAGCGTGAAACAGTGTGACAAGGCTGGCCCTTTGAAATACAGGCACAACAGAAACAGGAAGAAAGAGTGAGAGAAGGTTGTGGTGGAAGAGTACAGCAGGGTTCGCCACCATCCCCTACTGGAGCCTCGTGGAGCTTTAGGTGTTTTCGCTCAATAAACACTCACAACGCCCGGTCTAACCGCGAGTCCGCTGCCCTAACCACTGGGCCATTGCGCCTCCACCGCAGTTCAGCAGTAGGGTCGATGTAATCAACTAGTCCCCTCCCCTCAAATTGCTCGCCTTGAATCAATATTTGAAAGCAATAAAATGGATGACGCACACGGAAAACTGTTTTTTTTTCATGTAGAATAGCATATCTTTTTATTTAGTCAAGGGAGATAACATGACATACGGTTAAACTGTACGTGTGGGGTATATGCGTACTGTATAGAGTCAATGTAGATGAGATACAACAATGTGTCTTCTTTGGGTAAGTGTATATGACTATATTTTGTGATCATATTGAAATGTGCGTACCGCTACACGTAATAACACAACATTTAAACATATTTATGGCAGAGTAGAAGGTGTTGATGATGAAAGCGATGGTATTTGCTCCTTGAGAGGTAAGGGAAGTGGAGCCGCTATAGTTATCGATGTAACGATCTTGTAGCTTTGGGTAAAGTCCACTGCACTTGGTAAACATTTGGCTTCAACTTAATAAATAGGTGGGCATACTTATGTCTCACTCTAGACCCCATAAGCTGCTGATAGGAGTCCTCTGAGAAGCAGTTAAGAATAAGGACGTTTGGGACGGCGGAGAACAGGTGTACTGGGCTAGGGCGTGATACACTTGTCAAGAAAGTACTGTAGGGATAAATTACTTTAGTTGTGGGGGAATGTATAAAAAAAGGAGTGCATATCTATAGGGGAACAAGTTAGGGGAGGCCAGTGGAGAAAGAAGGAGAAGTTAAAGAGGTGGAGAGTATGGCTAGTGTAGCGAATATACGACGAAAGGCATGCAACCAAAAAGAAGATTCTGGGTCCAGACGGTCTCTGGTGAAAAAAATAAGCATGCAGCTTAGTCCATTATGGGGTAGAGTAATGGTATGGTATGAGACTGGAATAAGGGAATTAACATTCTTAATAAATATAAGCATAGAAAAATAGAATGATGAATGGTGGCAACCATGGATAAAGAGCGTGAAAATTGTTAAAGGCAATGATGCAAATGACGGAGAAAAAGTTTAAGGTCTAGCAAATTGAAATAAGAAAGTTCCATGAATTTGGTTTAGTACAGTAATATAAATTCAATCTAGTGGTAATCTAGAGATAGGGTTACATCAATGTACGTTGATGCAAAAGGTTTCTTGAAAGCAACAGCAGCAACAATAAACAGAAAAAACAAAAAGGAACTGGAACGTAATTAATTTTGCGCTGTAGGGAAGAAAACTTGAAGAGAAAATATTCTTGTAGTGGGCCTTCGTCAAGATTAAAAGAAAAAGTAACAGAGAATAATGTAAAAAGGAAAGGAATTCATTTATAGTAATTTTTTTACAGTGGAAACCACATGATAAATGAATGAACAAAATGGATGATGGCTAAACTTGCCACGATTTTTTTTTTCTTACAGCTAAAATTAATTACATTCTACTCGTGTGTTGTTTATTTATTCTTTTTTGGTCTTGAAGCCTTTTGGATATCATTGAAATTATACATTTTGTAAGCATCGTTACACGTAGAATCGTAATTTTAGGAAGAAAAGAAAGACCTCTTTTGTTTTTGTTGCATTTCGGAAGGGTCATTATGCCAATAATAAATACGCGCACTGCTTCTGTTTCACTTCCTTTGTCTATATTTGTCAATTGGTTAACTATTTCACTAATTAAATAATTGATTGCTTGATTAACCGTTCGGTTAAGCAAACAATCAATAACGTTTGCCAAAGGTATTTCATCGCCATTCGTGGCCTCATCAATGATATGCACTTTTTACTAGACAGACTTGAAACGTTCATGTGGCCTAGAAATTAAAATGTCACACACACAATAGCAAGATCATGGTTTCGATTCCTGGATTGGGCGGTGCATTGCATTCTCGAGCAAAACATCTAATCTCACTTTGCTCCAGTCTACTCACTGGTGTGCATGGAAACTCGGTAACCGCTCCTTTCAGTCCTAGGACTCGAGACATTGATGTCCGGATCACTTTACTTTTTTAAGATGCAATCTACACTTCCATCAAAGCCTAGAATATAAAACCAGTTGAAATACTGTAATGAAAAATTAAATTGCTCTAGAGATATTGTTTTCTTGGATATTTCCCCATTGTTAGGAATATTTCGACATTTGATACAGTTTTTTTATTAAAATCATATGACAATATAAAAGTGAAAATTAATATATACTGTTGGAAATAATCGCGAAATCAAGCACGTTTTAATTACGTACAATCATATGTGTGTGTGTGTGTAAGTGTATTTACTGCCTTATTAATATTATCACTGTTGTTGTTGTTGTTGTTGTTGTTGTTGTTGTTGTTCTTCTTCTTCTTCTTCTTCTTCTTCTTCTTCTTCTTCTTCTTCTTCTTCTTCTTCTTCTTCTTCTTCTTCTTCTTCTTCTTCTTCTTATTATTATTATTATTATTATTATTATTATTATTATTATTATTATTATTATTATTGAGGTAGCAGAATCCTTAGCACGCTGGACGAAATGCTTAGCGGTATTTCGTCCGTCGCTCCGTTCTGAGTTCACATTCCACCGAGGTCGACTTTGCCTGTCATCCTTTCGGAGTCGATAAATTAAGTGCCAGTTGAACACTGGAGTCGATTTAATCGACTCGTCCCTTCCCCAAAATGGCTGCCCTTGTGGCAAAATTTGAAACCACTATTATTATTATTATTATTATTATTATTATTATTATTATTATTATTATTATTATTATAAAGGCGGTGGGGTGACAGAATCGTTCCTGAAATACGGTTGGGATAGAATCTCTCATTAACTCTGTGAAGGCGGCATCCCGCAGCATCACAACAATGCTCAAATCTTGGTGTATCACTTAAGTGTAATATCTGAAAACTGAGTGAATCACAGTTGCCATACTGGTCAAAATATACCATTTTTTGCTTGAGGTGTTTCTTGGTTAACAAAAACTTCCTAGCTCATCATTTAAGGTGAAACAAATATCTTTTAAACTGCTTTGAATGGTTTTTCCAGAAGAATCATTGTTTTAAGCATGTTAAAATTCTCATGACAGTTGCCCCAGGCATCCATTTGGTTTGAGTCTGAAGAACAAAGAAATTTAGTCTCCTGTCTTCTGTCCTTGTAGTGGTTCCAGGCTTGCTAGATGTTTTCTTCTTTGCATACAGCTTTATCCTTTTTATGACAGGGAAATTTCTTGCTTTTTCAGTATCTTGCAGATTTCTGAATACGTTGCGCCTACTTCTCAAAGACAGCAATATGATCAGCATGGAATTTCGTTTTCTTTGACAATATTATCTCACACATAAGAAAAAACAAATAAAGCTTAACGGAAACCAAATTGTAATTAGAGCTATTTACGCACAACATTTGATTTCAACATTTAAAGAAATCTAAAAGTATGCTTCTCGACATTTCGAAAAAGCTTTTTCAAGCTTTTCTGATAAAAAATTAGAATCAAAATAACACTATTATTATGAATTTTATGTTGTATAGTTTTAACTCCTTTTGTCTTAAAAAAATTTCAATAAAAGTTTCGTATTTTCGTCTTTCTTAATAAAACTCTATATTCAACTTAGTAAGCAAATATTTCTTCAAACTGCTTTTCCCACACACTCTTAAGAATAAGTGGGGGTGGTATTGGAGCTTTTGGAACAAACGATGTATTTAAACTGCAATAGATATCGTACTTTATTGCGCTAAAGTTACACAAGCATCTTTGGTTAATTTCTCTTGTGTATATAAAGCAGTATGATGTGTAATATAATATGTAATGTAAATAGAGCTGCATGTTGTATATTGTGTAATGTGATGCATAGTATACAGCATGCATAAGGTAGTGTGACGCATAAAGTGCACACACGCGCACGCACGCACACACACACACACACACATTGTATCTTACAATGTGATGTACAGTATAAAGTGTTCTGTGAGGTGTAGTTCATTATTGAAGTGTGATATATCTAGTATATTGTGAAGTCTATTTAGTGCAGTATGGAGTATAGTTTAGCACCTAAGTTAAATAGTACCCTATGTTCTACTATAGAAAATTAAAGTAACGTACATATATAGGCGCAGGCGTGGCTGTGTGGTAAGTAGCTTGCTTACCAACCACATGGTTCCGGGCTCAGACCCACTGCGTGGCATCTTGGACAAGTGTCTTCTACTATACCTTCGGGCCGACCAAAACCTTGTGAGTGGATTTTGTAGAAACTGAAAGAAGCCCATCGTATATATATATATATATATATATATATATATATATATATATATGCGTGGGTACGTATGTGCATATGTATAAATGTGGACTATGAGTGTATATATATGTGTGTGTGTGTATATATATATATATATATATATACATATATGCAAGTACACATATATATATATGTATATGTATATATATATATATATATATATATATATATATATATATATATATATATATATATATATATATATATATATATATATATATATATATATATATATATATATGTGTGTGTGTATCAATATGCATGTATATGTGTATTTGTGTATATGTATTTATGTATGCATGGACGTTCTCACACATTTATAGGTATGTGTTGTCCAACCCACTATCCGGCAGCGTCCAATTCTCTAACGGTTTTTTTTCAAATGAATCAAGTCATAACCTTATCCATCTATTGTTTTCATAATCGGTCATAATGTCTTACGTTTAAGATGATTCCCATGCTTTCCCTGATGAGAAGGTTACAATTTTAATATCAAAGATCCCTATGGATCACACAGGTTGTAATCCTTTGAAACATATGTAGGAATAAAGTATGCAATTATAACATGCGTTTTCTCCATTCCTTAAATCCTTAAATATACTCAAATACCCAAAATTTCAAGGAGTTCCTGCCTTAAAAACAGGAACTAAACCAGTTATTTTGTGTTCTTTGCTACATTGCTTTCTATTAACCCATTTATTCTAGCAGAAGAATTTTTATTCATTAAGATAGAAGAAATACACATAATTATATATATATATATATATATATATATATATATATATATATATATATATATATATATATATATATGTGTGTGTGTGTGTGTGTGTGTGTGTGTGTGTGTGTGTGTGTGTGTGTGTGTGTGTGTGTGTGTGTGTGTGTTTGTGTGTGTGTTTGTGTGTGTGTGTGTGTGTTGTGTTTGTGTGTCTGTGTTTGTCCCCCAACATCGCTTCACAACCGGTGTTGGTGTGTTTACGTCTCCGTAACTTTGCGGTTCGACAAAAAAGTCCGATAGAATAAGTACTAGGCTTACAAAGAATAAGTCCTGGGGTAAACTTATTCAAATGACTGAAACCAATAAAAGAATAAGAGAAAAAGAATATATGTGTTTTATTATACATACATACATACATACATACAACACAATGCGATAAAACAATGGCCCACTATGTGTTTTCAGTACCAGTACTCATATTAAGATCTGGATTGCTTGATTGGATGCTTGATGAGATCCGAGCCATTGATGTGAAAACCTGCAAAATTCTAATAGGCACACATAATTTCCACATAAACAGTAACGTATCCAATGGGATAGAGATGCAGGAAAATAATTAAATGTGACAACCGATGCAAACTTTATGGAGTTTGCACCGAAGATATCATTCACATCATAAGCAGTTGTCCGAAAATGTGATCACGCTATTATCTACCGATGAAACATGATTTGGTAGCTAGGACACTATAAAAGGAAATCTGTCGGAATGATAACCCCGAGGAGACAAAAATAAGAACCCACAGTATGATGGAAACCATAGCCACCCATAAGAAAAAAGGAGTACTGGTGGAATGTTCCAGTGAAAACCTCAATAAAACGTAAGCACTACAGACCTGATACAATGGGTTGGGATAGAGAAGAGAAACTGTGTACAGTTGTAGAAATCAGCTTCCCAGCGGATGTTAATATTAGCTGATGCTTAGTGAAAATGAGAACACTTACGCTGAACTATTTAGAAATCTGCAGTTAGTCTATCCAGATTATAAGTTTAGGTTTATACCTGTAATTATTAGGTCTCAGGGATATGTAACACACTACCTAAATGCCAATCTTGAGAAATTAGGCTTCTCAAAATCAGAAATGAGAAAGCTGATTCGAAGACTACAGATCCCATCCATCACTGGAACTGTAAAAATCTGTAAAACTTGCCAAAAGTTTTTCATTTAACCATATATGAGCATGTCTAGATATGCAACAATATGCATGAGAATACATACAAATCTGCACATACATACATACATATATATATATATATATATATATATATATATATATATATATATATATATATATATATATATACATATATACATATATATATATATGTGTGTGTGTGTGTGTGTGTGTATGTATATATATATGAGAAAAACAACTAGTTTCAAATCCTTGATTGAGATCTAAGTAGTAACAATACTGGATAGTAAAGTTTAGTCGCCAACATAAGGTGACAGTCCTGGCCAGGACTATGTTACTACATTTTAACCCCAGGAAAACATCTTTTCCAGCTGGTTTATTGACACATGATCTGTGTCCTAGACATGCTGTAAGCAACGGGACTCATTACTCACAACTGCCTGCTGGTACTGCCAACGGCTAGAAGAGAACAGTAAGCCAGTCTCCTTGCTGCCGGTACTGCCAACGGCTCGAAGGGGCAAGTGAGCACCCTTGCTTACAGTGAAGGTACTGCCAGCGGCTAGAAGGGAGCAGCGAACCCTCTTGCTTAGTCTAAGATGTCTAGGTCACAAATCATGTGTTGATAAACCAGCTGTAAAATATGTTTGCCTGGGGCTAAAAAGAAGTAACATATCCTAGTCAGGACTGCCACGTTATGTTGGCGAATAAACTCTACCATCTATCTATCTATCTATCTATCTATCTATCTATCTATCTATCTATCTATCTATCTATCTATCTATCTATCTATCTATCTATATATATATATATATATATATATATATATATATATATATATATATATATATATGTGTGTGTGTGTGTATATATATATATATATATATATATATAGAGAGAGAGAGAGAGAGAGAGAGACGGAGAGAGAGGGAGAGATAGATAGATAGACAGATAGATAGATAGATAACTTTTTATTATAGCCACACAGGGCTAAATACAGAAAATGGACAAATTACAAAGTAGAGCTTTTCTGGGGGGGGGGGGGGGGATAATTTCGATCAAAAGGGATCGCGGGAAGAAAAAAAAAAAAACGTGGGTGGAGGAGCGATCAATAGGGATCGTGTATCACAGTCGATGTAAAAAACGGGGAACAGATTAGGTTTATCCGTGGAGAGAAAAGCCTACGGAAAAGACCACGGTCACCTCAGGCTTTTTTTTTTTTAAAGGTACATGAAAGTAAGTACCTTCTCTCTTTTTGTCAATTTTTGTTACAAGTCTATGCTTAAAATGGTGTCGTCTTTCATTCTTACCATTCTTGCCACATTTACCCATTTTTTATTGAAACTTTCATTCGACAACACTTTCCTCTCTATCCTCATCCTCCTTTTCAAGTGGTACTTGAAAAAGTTGACGAGGGACTGACCAGAGAGGAAAGTGTTTGTTTGTAGACCTTTCAAACGCGTCCACCACACGCATTCTTTTGCCATAGCTATCAGTGTTACAAAAACCGTTTTTCCTTCCCGTTTAAAGGAAGGTGGCGGAACAATATTCACGATAGACTCGGCTGATAAGTGGGCTCGTCCCACACGCGACAACAGCCGTTCGACGAAGGTCCACAGCTCTGAAATATCTGGACACTGCACGAGTGCGTGCAGAACGGTTTCGTCGCTCTGACTGCATCTCGGGCAGGTCGGTCCGGTGGCTTTCGAACCGTGTCTGTAGACCTTCTCTCGAACTGGTAGTGCGTCCCGATAGCATTGCCAAGCCAGGGATCTCTGGAAATTATCCATAGGCCCCGGCCCGAACGTCGTCTTGAAAAGGCGGGTTAGGAATTTCTCGTCGACACCCAGGTTTGCCCCGAGAGTGTCGTCAGACCTCCCCTCCACTAGTCCTCTATAGAACGCATTGGTCGTTTGGAAATTGCACAAGTTTGATCCCGGACGGCAGAGCTGTTGTAGAGCTTGGCGACACTCGCGGTGCCAATCGCCCAGTTTCGGTCTCTTCCTGATCCATGTTTGCAGTTCGGTGAGTGAGACGAGCTGCGGGAAGGCATGCCTCACAAACGGCGCCCACACCTGTTCACCGTCGTCAATGAAGTTCCAGAGATGCCGCAGTCTCAGCGCATGTCTGCGCATCATTAACCACGGCATCCCCAGTCCTCCACGTAACGGTTGTTGACAGCAAATGGATCGCCTCACCATCGGAACGCCACCCTTCCACAGATAGATAGATAGATTAACGAGACAACCAATAATTTCATCTGGAGAGGAACTCCACAGTTATCCTAGCATTTAACAAATAAAAAAAACATTTATCCACCACTATAGTATTGAACGATGTTTCTCCCTGTTCGATACTAGCGAATACATGCACATGCACGCGCACGCACACACGCACGCACACACGCACACACACACACACACATGCACACACGTGTGTGTACGTGTTTTTTTATGTTGATAGATAGATAGCTATACGAAAAGAGAGATGAGTGGAGAAAGAAAGAAAACAAAAGTGAGAGAGAGAAAAAGATTGAGAGAAACAGAGAAAGAGAAAAGGAAAGAGAGAGAGAGAGAGAGAGAGAGAGAGAGAAAGAGAGCAGCTTATTGTGTAGTCTAGATATTTTTTGTCAATTTCTTTTCTCTTGGTTACTCTTTTACTTGTTTCAGTCATTTGACTGCGGCCATGCTGGAGCACCGCCTTTAGTCGAATCAAATCGACCCCGGGACTTATTCGTTGTAAGCCTAGTACTTATTCTATCGGTCACTTTTTGCCGAACCGCTAAATTACGGTTAAATATTATGAAAGAAGTATTCTGGGAAAATTTATGATGATATTATTTTGAGGTAAACACTGAAGTTTAGATGAGACAGTTGACAACTCAAGCTATGAATATCTTCATTTTATGGTGAAAAGAAAATTTATTGTCCCCAACGAAGATTTTACGCGCTACCAGTTCCTGAGAATGCATATTGCAAAGTTAGAAGTCCTAGTTTGCCAAAAATGAGACGCGACAGTATAACAAATTGAAATAATACGAACTGGAGAGAGATAAGCTGCTAACACATATTTCAATAGTAGCTAACATTTTTGTACTATCGAATTACAGGTATTAAAGATATCTTACCTTTCTTTATTAGTGTATGGAAGGAAGGTAAATATTCTGAATGCAAGAAGAAATTTGCAAAAGAAATAACTCAGAATTTGATAACATAGAATATAAGAACTGTTGCCTTTAGATTATGTAATTTGTAACTGCCTGACATAATTCGTTATATTTTATATGTAACTCAGTTGCGATTCTGACATTATTTCTGTTTAAGCAGTTCGTTATTGAAATCATGTGGTTTGGTGTTTATGTTGTTAAGCTTGTAATAATAAATTCGTGGGTTCAATTCCTCGACTGGATTGCGGCACCTGAGTATGACACTCCATTTCGCGTTTCCCCAGTTTACTCAGCTGTAATGAGATCTACTAGGTGCTGAAACACATTTCAGCCTTGACATCTTGAATGTTTCACAAGATCAGAGGCGAGGGACCCGGTGGGATGTCTGTATATGTTCGCGACTATACAGGCACCTAAAACAATTAGCAAAAGCATGATACGGGCTACGAAATCAATCTCACTCGTGAGTGACGCTGCTTTGCAGATCCAGCATTTCTTGAATAATTCTTGTGAAGGCACGTGGCTAACTGGTTAAGGTATTCGGCTCACAATCGTAAGGTAATCAGTTCGATTCCCAGCAGTGCGTGGTGTCCTTGAGTCATGCATTTCACTTCACGTTGCTCCAGTCCATTCAGCTAACAAAAATGAGTAGTAGCTGTATATCAAAGGGCCAGCCTTGTTACATTTTGTGTCACGCTGTCCCCGAGAACTACGTTAAAGGTATGTGTGTCTGGAGCGATCAATCACTTGCACGTTAAATTCACGAGCAGGATGTTCCGTTGGTCGGATCAACTAGTGCCCCCGCCGTCGTAACCGTCGAAGTGTCTGTTAAATAATTTTTAATTAATTCTTCTTCACTTTTTAAAAAATAAGTTTGTGGACGTCGTTTTATATTTAATACTCTAGCGTCTTTCCTTTACGATTTTGTCAAATTCTTTTCGTATCTTATTCCATCGTGTAAAATGTGTTGATTAATTTCTTGATAATAACTAGACTCTTGTGTTTGAATTACTTAAGCTACATTCAATACTGCAAAGGTTGTAAAGCGGTGAGAGTTGGCAGAGTTACTAGAGCGTCGCAAAAAATGCTTTGCGGAATTTCTTCCGAATCCTTACGTCCTGAGTTAAAATTGCTCCGAGGTCACCTTCACCTATTGTTCTTTCGGGGTCGATAAAATGAGAATCAATCGAGTGCAGGTTTCGATGTAATCGATATATCCCCTTCCTTAAAAATTGTTGGCCTATTTCCAAAATTTGAAGGAACATTGTAAAGACAACAGAATAGAAGACATGACTTTTGGTATTCATGTTCACATTGTTCTTGTTGATTCCAAAAGAACTTCAATGCTGCAATTCAAGCTGAAGTGTCAAATTCTTCTTTGACACCACCAGATCAATTTACATTCCATTCACAATACGGTTCCACGTTGCAAGTAGTGCCCCGTTGGAATTTTAAAGAAATCGTAGTTCTGAAAAAGATAGACCTTTCTGGCAAGTATGCTCGGGTATAGTTCTGAATACATGATGATATTTAATAGAGACCTTTTTTTCTAAAATTTTGATGTAGTGGTGTTTGAATGTTTACTGTGTTACATCACTGGGATTCATTTTCATTGAATTATATTCCTCCGAGTCGTGGAGAAGCTAATTTCGAAATTTTGAAACCATGTGGTTTCGCGTTCACTCCTACTGTACGGTACTTTCGCCAAGTTTCTTCTATTATAACCCCGAGCCCAGTAATACCTTACGAGTAGCAGTAGCAGATGGGAACTAATCGGAAGCCCATCATATATATATATATATATATATATATATATATATATATGTATATATATATATATATATATATATATATGTATATGTGCGTATATATATGTATATATATATATGTGTGTGTATATATATGTGTGTGCGTGTCTTAGTGTTTGTGCTTGTCCCCACTGTAGTTTGATAACCGATGTTGGTTTGTTTACTTCCCCATAACTTAGTTCGTCAAAAGGGAATGATAGAATTCGTACCAGATTTTCAAAAACGTTAGTACTGGAGTCGATTGGTTTGACTAAAAAAACAAAAAAACTTCCAAGATGCTGCCCCAGCATGGTCTTAGTTCAGTGACTGAAACAAGTAGAAGATAAAAAATATACATGTATTTCAAATATTCTCCTGGTCCAAGAAGACATAATTATAGTCAAAAGACCTGCTATTCATCCACCTCCTGTCCTTTTTGTTTCTCGGATATAGTATAAGTATATCGAAGATTACGTTATCCGTTGTGTCCTTTCTTGTTAAAGGCGGTACTGCGTGATTTTGTGTAAGATTTGGCTGCTATTTCGAGAAAGTCAAGCGACTTCGTACAGGTGCACTCGTTGGCTCAGATAGCCGGTCTGCTGGTGGCGAGTCTGGATTTTCTATTTTTTATCTTAGCCGCTCGCGTACATCTTATATGCAGTGAGTGAAACTTAAGGAGTGAAATGCGTTCTATATTTTCGTGCTGTTTGCTACTGGCAGTACATTGTTTAATTTTGATTTGATTTTTAAAAATAAACGTATTGATCAAGATACTTTTTTCCTAAAGCTACCTGTCCGCCCAGGACTATTTATTGGTATTAAAAATAGTTATATAAAGACTGAAAATAATGGTGGTTGAGTCAGATTAAATAATGGATAAGGAGCAAGACGATGGAAAAGATAAATATGGCTGACGACCTGGTAAGATGGAGTGATCGTTACGTATTTTGCTGTATGTTTAAGAATTTTCTAGGCTACGGATTTTGATTGGCATATTGGATTTTGGTTTCCGTCGTAATGTTTATCTCATTCTCTAAATTATCCAAGAGATATTTTAGTTAAATCTATTTTCATCTGTTCATCTCGGTGCAGACATCTTTGTGTAGTTAAGAAGCTCGCTTTGAAAACTAAGTTATTTTGGGTTCAGTTTCGCTGCGCGGCACTTTGGGCAAGTGTTTTTTGCAGTAAGCCCAATATGAATTTTATAGAGGGAAACTGTGTGGAAGACTATCGAACATATGTGTGTGACGTATCACCGTTCAGCTTTTGCCGAACGACCTGCAGAAATGATTTGTTTAGAGCGATCAAAAGTTCGTGCCGTACATTAGCTCACTCTCTCCATCAAATCAATGTTGTCTGAGAAGATGCACTGTGTACTACGTGTCAGGTGTCAAAGTGACCACAGAGCAATGCAAGATGAAATGTTTTGCTCAAGAACACAATGCATCAACCCGTATAGGAATTGAAATCCCGATCGCTGCATCGTGAGTGCAACACTCTAACCATTATATGTAAACACATATTTATATATATATATATACGAAATTCACTCCCAAAGTATTAGTCGGCCGGGAGCTATTATTAGTAGATACTGGCCCAAGGTTCCACGCAGTTGGATTAAAACCGAAACAACGTGGTTGCAAGCGAGCTTCTTAACCACACAACCGCAGAATGTTTTTTGTTTTAAGATCCTTTTGAGCTATATTCTGGTAGAATTTGGCAGGGAAATTGATATATAGACGAAGCGGAGATTGTATATTTTGCTCACACAACATACTTCTATGAATCTCTATTGTGTGAAAATGTTCATCTGCATTAACAGAAATTCATTCATAAGACAATTTCATATTTTTAGATTAAATCATCTAGATTTATAAGGAAAACAACTCGCAAAATACACATTAAAACTTATGCAATGTCTTTGTAAACTTCATTGTTTTATACTAATTTATTAAAGTATGATTTGTGATTATTTTCGGTTAATATTTGTTTTCGCCATATTTGCTATTTTCAGATATTTTGCGTTATTTCCCATTTTGTTTCGATATGTTTATTTCTAGTTCTGTCGGTGAATAATCGTTTCTGCTATAGCACAAGGCTTGAAATTTGTCGCTGATTGTCGATTACATCGACCCTACTGCTAAACGGGTACTTATTTCATCGATCTTGAAAAGATGAAGGGCAAAGTCGAATTCGGCGGATTTGAAACATAGACGAAATGCTGCTAAACATTTTGCTGGGCGTGCTAACGGTTTTGCTAGCTCGCCATATTTCTATCGATGAATAATAACTGATTACTTTTTATAGTGAAAGTACACGACCTAAAGGCTAGAAGTACGTGGCATAATGGTTTGAGTGTTCGTCTCAAGATCAAAATTTGCGGGTTCAATCCCTGAACCTCGTGCAAAGCACTTCATTCCAATCAACACAACTATATTGGGTAATTTTTCTGAAGTTTATTTTGAATGTTGTAATTCCTCGAATCTGAGAATCATATATTTGGCTGTTTTTTTTTTTAACATATTCGAAATAGGATTCTTAGAAAGCTGTAGTCGAAAAATTTATTC
The DNA here is from genome assembly GCF_046866305.1 of Octopus bimaculoides. Taxonomy (NCBI): domain Eukaryota; kingdom Metazoa; phylum Mollusca; class Cephalopoda; order Octopoda; family Octopodidae; genus Octopus; species Octopus bimaculoides. The sequence goes on along the minus strand of NC_142934.1, from coordinate 82,078,063 downwards.
TTTGGATATTTTTTGAAAGAAATTTTTCCGCCCACAGTATGTCTAGACATTTTAAAATCTAAGCTCTTGAGAATTATGGCAGATAATTTCCTTCTGTCCTGACCTATCCTTATTCAATAGTGATATTTCACTTTTTCTACATTTTAGCGATTTAGTTTGATCTGTTTCTTTTCGAATTTTCGTAGTTGCTGTACGTAACTCCACGTCAGTTTTAACTGATCAGACATTTGGCCTAAAATATATGACGAAAGCAAAGATCAACCAGTCATTTCTGTATATCTGAGATCTGATATGCACATAGTACGTGTGATTTAAAGACACTTCGCTGTCAATTCCAAGCTGGAGCCACTGTATAAAGGCTCCCCTATATTCGTGGTGATATTTCTGAAGGTCGTCTACGTAAATTCTTTTTATCGCGTAGGGTTGAGGAAGACCCTTCCTATGATCTTATAAAAGACCACTGCGATTTATGTGAGGTATGTACCTTAGTTTGAATGCTTGCAACAGAGTGAAAACCGCTATATGCTCTCAAGGTTCCGATGTTAAACCAAGTAAGGGATTAAGTCTACTAACCGATTTGGCCAAAGCGGGGC
>NC_142934.1:82057470-82074970 GCF_046866305.1 Octopus bimaculoides | reverse complement strand
TGGAATTAAACAAACGTTTGAAGAGGCAAGTTTTACACAAATTGATGACATACAACAAACTAGTAGAATGCCTTACATTTCCGTGTTTAATGTAATTAGAGAGCAATTAAATGAAATACATATATAGCATGCTTTAACCTAATAATGATTATTATTATTATTATTATTATTATTATTATTATTATTATTATTATTGTTATTATTATTATTATTATTATTATTATTATTATTATTATTATTATTATTAAGGCGGTGAGCTGGCAGAATCGTTAGCACGCCGGGCGTCTGTCTTAGTGTTCTGAGTTCAAATTCGGCCGAAGTCGACTTTGTCTTTCATCCTTGCGTGGCGGTCAATAAAATAAATACCAGTTACATACTGGGTCGATGTAATCGTCTATCCCCGACCGCCAAATTTCAGGCCTTGTTCCTATATTAGAAAGAATTATTATTACATATATGACGGTATTCCACCAAATTCTCTTAGAAGGCATTGGTCGGTCCAGTGTCCAGGGTATCGCAATGAGACTGAACCTAAAACCGCGCCGTTGCAGAACGAGCTTCTTAATCACACAGCCACTTATTTTCCAGTCCAAAGATTTTCGGAATCCCATTGCTGTATTACGTGACATAAGGATAAGGCTAGAATATTTATAATGCTTTAATTAATCATACTTAATATCCCGGAAATGTTAAAACATTTCCGAGTCAACTATTTGTTATATTTCCCCATGGGTGACTAACAGTTGCGTGTGGAGAAAATATACGACTTGCAATAAAATTAACTTTAAAATTAACAGCTAAAATGTGTCTTTAATTATACGAACAATAAAGTTGATTTTACTACAGATTATTAATTATTTATTCACTTACAGTTATTTTTTAAGTACGTGGTACATTTACATTAAAAACAGACCTTGAGGTCACAAGTTGTGTTTTTAAAAATCAAACCTTTTCTGCAATAGAATTTTTCGTGACAACTGCTTTTGTTTCAATCACCAACGCAGGTTTTTCCACCAACTCAGTGTTGTTTTGTTCCCGTTTACTCTTGGTGGTATGGTTCTAATTTTTTGTTGCTGAATTACCAGAGTGCATTGAAAGCCACGCTTCCTTTTTCATTATCATCATTGTTTTCAAGGTGACGTGCTGGCAGAATCATTAATTCGCCGGGCAAAATACTTAACGGCATATCGTCTAACTTAATGTTCTGAGTTCAAATTCCACCGACGTCGACTTTGCCTTTCCTCCTTTCGGGGTCGATAAAATAAGCACCAGTTGAAGACTGGGGCCGATATAATCGACTTACAATCTTTTCTGAACTTACTGGCCTTGCGACAAAATTGGAAACCAATATTTTTTTTGTCTACATTCTAAGCTCAAATTCCACTGAAGTCAATTTACTTTACATCTTTTCGGAGCCGATAAAATAAGTACCATTTGAAACCTGGGCTCAATATAATTTACTAGACCCCTTCCCTAAAATTTCGAGCCTTGTGCCTATGATACAAAGGATTATTGCTGGTTTCAAATTTTAGATCAAGACCAGCAGTTTCGGGGTAGGCTGTAAGGTCGATTACATCGATCCCTGTACTCAAATGTTATTTTATCGGCTCCGAAAGGATGAAAAGCAAAACCGACTTTGGCGGATTTTAAACTCAGAACATGAAGACGGACGAAATGCTGCAATGCATTTTATCCGGTGTGCCAGCGATTCTGCCAACTTGCTGTCTTAGAATGGATTATTATTACTGATTTCAAGGCTGACACAAGAGTTGGTAGAATTGTTCAAGCATCAGATAAAGAATGTTTTAAAGCTTTTCTTCCGACTCGTTCCATTCTGAGTTCGAATTCAGCTGAGGTCGGCTTTAACCTTCATTCTTTTGGTGGTCGACAAAATAAGTTCCAGTCAAGTACCGGGGTTGATGTTAACGACTTGTATTCTTCACTTAAAACTGCTGGCTTTGTGCCAAAATTTGAAGCTATTATTAGCGCTCATTTTAAGGCATCAAGCTGACTCAGCGTCGAAAAATAATTTGTAGTGTTTTGACCGACTCATTACGTACTGAATTCAAATTCAATGGAGGTCAGCTTTCCATTTCATCCATTCGGGGTCGATAAAAAAATAAGTAGGTACAAGTCAAGTACAAGGATCATTGTAATTGTCTTGCTCCCTCCCCTCAAAATGTCTGGTCTTTCACTGCATTAACGAATGCAGCTGTGTATTCCTTGGATATGCATGTTGTTTTCGTTTAGATTTGTTATTTCTAGTATATTGAAATTACTTTATAGATCACTGAGAATATAATCTATTAGATAGACGCTTACATCACTTACCTATTTTCACTTCAAAGAGGCATCTCACCCAGTACATAGCTGTCGAACCGATCATATCTGTACAAACATTCAAACTTGGCAACGAGAAACGATGTGGCCAATACTCTTACTGTATTGATTACTTAATCTTCACTTAGCCATTTTTTTCACTATTTTCTTTTTACATTTGTATATCGCTAAGCATTGATTAGGTGCAGCTAAAATCACAAATTCTATCTTTGTTTCTGTGCAGTGCCTATCAACCAATGTTGACTTTCACCCTGACATACATTCTGTTTGTTGACTCTTGCAGAGCCTTTGCCATAGAGTGAATTTTTTCTTCATTTTTTTTTATTGTAAATTTAAAATCTGTTTTGATCTTGTCTTTTGCCGTTTCACCTTTTTGGTTGCATCCTTATCTAATTCTTTCCTCATGCGGAGTAAGCTTCACTAAATACTTTATTGTTTTCTTACTCAAGGTGGTGATCCAGTATGGCCACAGTGAAATGACTGAAACAAGCAAGAGCAAAAGAATAAAAATCTATTACATTTATCAGTTTCCCTTTGTTGGTTTCTAAGTATTTTTGTAGCCTTAGTAGATGTATTTTGCCATAGTTCTCTATTTGTATAAGGTGCTATCTTCCTTGTGTCCAGGGCAGATATATTTCATCTACATCTTTCAAGCTTTCGGAACGAGACGATGGCGATTTTGTATAGCTGGCTGGTCATTTCGTGACATTCTGTTTTCACACTGGAGGCAAATACACAAACACGCGCAGAAATATACTCATACAGGTGCAGGGATGGCTGTGTGGTAAGAAGTGTCTTCCTAACTACATGGTTCCGGGTTCAGTCCCACTGCGTGGAACCCTGAGCAATTGTTTTCTACAATGACCTCGGGCTGACCAAAGCCTTGTAAGTGGATTTGGTAGACGGAAACTGAAAGAAGTCCGTCGTATGTATGTATGTATGTATGTATGTATGTATGTATGTATGTATGCATGTATATTTGTATGTATGTAAATATATGTACATGTATATCTATCTATCTATCTATCTATCTATCTATCTATATAATCAAAATTGGGTATTTCGCTGAATTTCGTTTTGAGAACAATTTAGGTCTTAGTAGACACATGTTGTCTATTTCTAGCACATTAACTGATTAAATGTCCACTTTAGTGGTCAACGTTATATATATATATATATATATATGGTGCCCCAGTACGAAACAAATAAAGATAAAAGACACATATTGAGAGAGACTGAGAGAGACGGAAAGAAATATTGAAACATACGTCAAATAAATCAGCATCCATCCATTCAATTAAGCGGCGCTAAAATGGCTATGCCAAAACGTCTCATTATTAGTTGGGCCCTAGTTTTTCATTTTACTGTCTAATCTCTGAAATTCTCTTCTCGTTTATCACGGTGACGTATGAATTGTTTGCCTATTTAAAGCTATCGTATTATTTTTACAGAATTATTTCAGTTTTAATATTAAGCCGAGTCATCTGAACACCACGTTTGAATTTTCTCTTTAATTTCTCTAACCAATTTTAGCTACTCTTTAGTGTTCTGTAAATATGCCCTAACTCATTGATTTCTGCATCTGAATCTAATTTAATTCACATCGTTTCAGTTAATTTCCTTCTTTTTACAGCAGCTGTAGCACACTTTTCAAGATCCATACTCAGTTTCGTGTCGAGAATGAATTCATGGCTAATATTTTATAAGTGTATCTAGTTTTAAGTAACCCATATAATTCGTCTTTAGCATTTATAATCAGTATTACTTTTATTCAGAACATTTGTTAATGTGATGAGAGCTAGACAGAAGATTAGAGCGATACATTAATTATATTATTACTATGGTTATTAAGGCTGCGAGCTGGCAGAAACGTTAGCACGTCTGGCGAAATGCTTATCGGTATTTCGTCTGTCTTTACGTTCTGAGTTCAAATTCCGCCGAAGTCAAGCTTGCCTTTCGACGTCTATAAATTAAGTACCAGTTGTGTATTGGGGTAGATCTAATCGACTGGCCACATTCCCGAAAATTTTGGGCCTAGAGCAGAAAAAAAAAAGAAAAGAATCGTTAGCACGCCGGGCAAAAATGCTTAGCGGCATTTATTCCTTCTTCACGTTCTGAGTTCAAATTCCGTTGAGGTTGACTTTGCCGTTCATCCTTTCGGAGTCAATGAAATAAGTACCAGTTGAGTACTGGAGTCGATGTAACCGACTAGCCCCCACCTCCTCCGAATTTCAGGCCTTGTACCAATTGTAAAAAGGTTTATTATGATCTTTAGTTTTATTATTACGTTTGCAATCAAGGCGGTGAGCTGGCAGAATCGTTAGCACGCCGGACGAAATGTTTTGGCGGTATTTCGTCTGCCGCTACGTTCTGAGTTCAAATTCCACGTACATCGACTTTGTCTTTCATCTTTTCGGGTCGGTAAATTAAGTACCAGTAAAACACTGGAGTCGATGTAATCGATTAGTCCCTTCCCATCAAACAATAATCCCTTTGCCCATAGTAGAAAGGATTATAATGTTCGTAGTCTTTTCTGCCGGAGCCTTTCTGTTGCTCTTACGGAAAGAAGATTTGAATATAATCTTTTCTGTTCTTCACTTCCTTAAAGCATTATCTTCTGAATTTCGCCTAAGAAGAGCTTTCCGAGCAATTCTTTAATTCATTTGTTATTCTGTATCGTGCCCCATCTTTCATAGCGCTTCAACGAAGATTGGGACCTTTCATGCGTTTATTCTTGCTATTTGAATCTCCGGGTTCTTTTTTAATTTGAGGAGATTCTCAACTGTGTCTACGAAGGGTATTATTGTCATTTGGACAAGTCCCTCAATAAATGTACAAGATCTTTGTATTGATCACCAGTCAATTCACCTTTATCTCCTGTTTATATCTCAGAAACTCAAAGTTAATTTCCTCCTATAATCTTCCAGGCATACTTGTGTCAATTTTCTGCATCTGGGTCCATTTCTGCATTACTTCCAATAAATATAGGTAGCAACATTGTCATAACTGTGATATATTCTGACGGTGTCAGTGGGAAACATCAAGCTCCTAGATAGCCTATGGTTTCCAAATGTGTAACCTTAGAATACAACTCCAGAAATACCTACTTGGGAGACCGGGTTCTAAGCTGAATTACCAAACCTTCGATTTTTCTTTTCCGGTGCGATTCTAGGTGCCATGTGTCGGAATGTCATTGCTGCATTTCAGTTTATTTCATCGGTCTCGGCTTCAGCTCATACACAACATTCGTCTTATCGACTGTGCACTATGTTAATTCTAGTTATGATGTTAAACTTCTTTTTCATCCGTCCTTTGTGCAGTGCATGCGTATTTAGTGCTAAGGGTGTTTGTAATTGTTTTCAGCAATCTTTATATAGTGTACTGATTTCTAACTATTTCTATGTTTCATTGTATATTGAGTGCAACATTTTGTTCTTGTTGAGTTAAACAACTTCTTGCGGTAGTTTATCATTCTCTTCATGGAGGAAAGTACTTAATCCAAGTCAGTTATCGTGATATGATATTTTTTTCTGTCATTTTACATTTATTCGAAATAATATCTCTTTCTGGCAGAAACATTCATGTCTTTGAACGCGTCTTAGTTTGTGTGTTTTTGTTGCTGTTCATTTCTTGAGCTTTAACTTTGATACCAGAAAGTTTTCTATTTACTTATTTTGAATATATATATATATATATATATATATATATATATATATATATATATATATATATATATATATATATATATATATATGTATGTATATATATATATATATATATATATATATATATATATATATATATATATATATATATATATATATATATATTCAGTTTTATGTTGGATTCCTTTTTGTCTAGATTTGTAAGATTAGATTTACTTTCTTTTTCGCAGTTTTATGTTTAAATTTTCTTTTCAATATTTGGTTGAAAAGAATGAAGCCCGTCTCTTCTCTGTCACAATTAGAATCAATTCCATTTTCCTTCGTCACTAATACTGTTGTTGAATAAGTCAGATCATTCACTCAATTGATATTCAGGTAGATTTTTGCCTTATTTTTCGAGCATCATCCGGAGTATTCGAGCGTTTCAAGCAGTGCTGTTTTCTGCAGGTGCTCCACTCATATTGCAGCCTCTATTTGTTCCGTGTACTTCTCAAGATTTTTACTCACAGTTCTCAGGGCTCTGACAATTATTGGTACCACTACCACCTTTTGCAACGACCACAATTGCTTCTTTATTATTATTATTATTATTATTATTATTATTATTATTATTATTATTATTATTATTATTATTAAACATTTTCGTAAGTTGTTATTAAGACCTAAGACTGCTTTCAAGGTAAATTTTCGTTTAACTTCATTTAGTCACTCGAAGTTTCCTTAAACATCATAATATCTATAGCTTAATAATATAGTTCTCTCTCAAGTCATTCTGTTTTTCAAATTCAATATGTTCATATTGTATAATGAAAGGCTTCTTTGTATAAAGGACACCTATTTATATAGATGCTTTCTAAACGTCAATGTATGACATACGTAGTTCGTATGATTTATATTTATGATAGCAAATAACATGTGAGATGACAGCACAGTCAAGCAATGAAGCATCCTGCTATTATTGATTTTTATTCTTTATCTCTAATTCCAGACTTTTTCATGCGATGGGGCTCAGATAACATTTTATAAAGTAAAGATTAGTGTAAACTTGATGGCTTCACCAAACGTGAAAGCATTTTATACAGAACATATGAATTACAAACGGATACACATACAAACACACAAAACCGTACGCACATATGTATAAATTTTTGTAAATATATGTTGAACATGTACCTATATATATAAACAAATAACTTTATATGTACGCCGATATTTCTACATATATGTATACGTATAATTGTATATACATGTATCCGTTTATTTCTCTTTGTATGTTTTTAAAGGCTTATGCATATGTTTACATGTGTGTGTGTGTGTGTGCGCGCATGTGTGTGTACTCGTGTGCATGTGTATGTATGTATGTATAGATATAGTTATATATATATGTGCGTGTATGAATGCATATATATTCACTCATAATTATGAAAGTAGTCATATGTACACACACACATATATATATATACAAACACATGCATACATACATGCATATATATATATTTATATATATATATATATTTATATATATATATATATATATATATATATATATATATACAGAGAGAGAGAGAGAGAGAGAGAGAGAGAGAGAGAGAGAGAGAGAGAGAGAGAGAGAGAGAGAGAGAGAGAGATTGATAAATAGATATACATAGGTGTTTGTGAATATATCTGTACATACGCATCCATTACGCATAAATAGACACAGAGGCATATAAAGGTGTTGGACAAAATAATGGAATGACTATGCTAAATAGAAGTTTTATTACTAAAAACGGAATTGGTTCACCTTTGGTATCAATCACGGCTTTAATGCGTTCAGAATCTGATTCGTACAGGTGCTGAGCAGGTGTTAATTAAGTTATTTTACCCATCATGCAGGTAAAAATCTTGTTTCCGCTCTTTCAGCAGTGGCGGAGGAAAGCCGCTCCTTTTTTGCTGCTCCATTGCACCATGCATTCTCAATTGCACTGAGTTTCGGCAATGGTAGGGGCCAAACCAAATGATGTACGTTAATATTGTGTTATTTGTACCAATTTTGAATAACATTAGCCGAATGAATTCGAGCATTATTATTCTGGAAAACTGGATTACAACTTGGGAATAATGATTGTATCATAGGATGGACATGATCAGCTAAAATACTCGTATAAACCTTGATATATTAATTCTACTGTGCAGAACTACTGAAGACCAAGAGGATTCCATGATATGGCCACCGCCACATTTTGATGTAGAGGCCTAATTTTTGAAGTTGAAGGATTTTAGACTGTTATACAAACTCGCGCATGTGTGTGTGTGTGTGTGTGTTTAGTATTAACAGTCGGGGAAAAAGAGTATGCAATACCATAGTGAAGACTAATAGTCTTTAATCTGGATCGAGTCAGCCTCTTGCTGCACTGAGTGTCCCTGTAGGCTCACACGATCTTCAGGAAAGTTGTCAAAACTTCCATGAAGATCCTCATTTAATTACTCATTTAACACAGAGAGACAGACAAAGAGGCAGACAGATACGCGCGCACGCACACACACACACACACACACACACACACACACACACACACACACACACACACACATGCCTCGGCGTTCCCACAGAAATTTTTGATAGATTTGTTGGAGCGCATTCGTGACATGTACCGTATTATAAGCGGCTTTAGACGGCATGAAGTCCATCACGAGCCAGTTCTCAACACACCGATTTTTCAACAAAGGGAGGTCGACAGACAGACAGGGTGAGTGAGATAAGGATAAAAGTATGGAAATGGTACTTCATTTATCGACTTCGAATCAAAGAAGGGCAAAGATGACAGAGGGCAGAGATCCGGAACGATTACTGCAATGTAATCGATTCAACGTACTAAGAACTTTGCCAACTGACTTACTAGAATACATACGTACATGCATATATACATACATACATACATACATACATACATACATACAGAATATGTATATATTAATACATATGCATATAGTCAATAGAAAATACACGTATGTAATATGTATGTTTATATAATATATTTATAATATATATGATATCTATATCATATCTATCTATCTATCTATCTATCTATTTATCTATCTATCTATCTGTCTGTCTGTCTGTCTGTCTGTCTATCGATATATATATATATATATATATATATATATATATATGCTAAAGCAAACGGTATTTCTCACCATTAACATTTGCCCGAAATTCAGTTGGAGAGCAAACATGGAAATAAAGACACACACACACACACACACACACACACACACGCACGCACACACACACACACGCACACACGCACACGCGCATACACACACACATTTTATGAAACAAAAAGCGAACAAATATCCAAATATAAAAAACTAAATCGATTGGCGATTTGGATTTGTCAGAAAATCATTATGTAATGGCATAGATGAATGAAAAGTATACAAAAGTATGACAGTGCTGCTGGTATAGTTCAATCGCACTGGAGACTTGTAATAAACCGATGCTACCTAACCACGCTGATAATGTATACTTTATTACAAAACCTCTACCTCATTGTTTGATACGTATGTATATATGATGTTCTTTTCTAATATTCACGAATCCCTACCTTTGTGGAGTGTCGAAATACTAAATGAGAGATTATCAGAAAGTGTTATCACTTCGGGGGATATTTTTTGAAAATCTTCCTGCAATCTTAGGCTTAGCTCAGCTGGGCGTTTCACACATTTTCGAAGTATATGGAAATGCACTTAACTATCGAAAAAACATTACCTCAAGAATGACCTAAACACCCAACTAAGCTGGGCCATTTACTGATTGCAGGATACCTTCGAAAACATATTCGTCCATTACCGTATTAGCCTACATCCTTCTCTTCTCCACATTCGCTGGGTCCAACTTCGAATACTGCCGCCCTTTGTGGTCCCCCTACAGAAAACAAGACATAATGAGGATCGAAGCGCCGCAAAGATCAATTACTAAAATAATAAATGGCATGACGGGACTCGATTATTGGACTCGACTTAAACTGCTGAAACTCTATTCTCTGCAACGCCGCCGTGAGTGATACATTATTTGCACCTCCACCAATATTATCGAAATGATATCGGTATTATGTTTACAATTCACTCAAGTCTAGCCCCCCCCGTGCACTACGTCCACTATAAAGGTCGAGATCACTTCACATAAGAACATCGAGACACAGTTTCTTCACTGCAAATGGTCCTGCTTTTTTCAATGTTATCCCGAAAGAAATTAAAGTAGAAAACGACCCCACAATCTTCAAACAGTACTTGGACAAATTCCTCCAGGAAATACTGGATAAGCCACCTATACCAGGATACGTCTCAGCCAACAACAACTATCTGTTTCAGTGGTCCATGGTGTACCGAAATAATTAATTAAGAGGCTTTTCCAGTTGGTGCTATTGAGTTAGTCATGGCCTGGACCGATAATGGCCGAAACGAATCTATGTTATTTACGTTATATTCATGAAAAGTCATGCATAAAACAAAACATACAAATCTACACGTACACATACCTACATACATACATACATACATACATACATACATACATACATACAAAAGTACCCTGTTGTTGATGTTGAAATTCCAATGAAGGAGCCTTGGATCTAAATTAGAAAATGAATCTTTCTCTATTGGCAGGAAATTTTTAAATAAAACTGAATAATGATATACATACATATTATATATACACATATGTGTGTGTGTGTGTATGTATGTGTATATTTTGGTGAGCACTATTACATAAATACAGGGAAGCATTTAGTACTTGTGAGTTAAGGTCTTTAAGTAGCACATATTTTACTAGAAGACCACCTTGAATTTCTTGTATAATTACATATTTAATTTTTCTACTTGGTTTTAACACTCATTGACACCCTTTGCCTGGTCTACAGACAGTATCAATCATTAACTTCATATTTCATGAAGGGATGTGTCGATGGGACTCTGCACGAGTTTCTCGATAGATGTTTTGTTAATATTCCATGATGCCATGCTTGGGAGTAATGGTGATGCCATTTCTAACACGGAGCGCTTGGATTATCCAGACCCTCTGATAACTATCCAGACCTTCTGAATATGAACTTTCACATGACGATATATTATTTTTCTTTCTTTCTTTCTCTGCCTGTCTCATTCTCTCTCCCTCTCTCATATACACACACATGTACACATGTTATTGTTAAGGTTGACTAATGTGACATTATTTTACATTTATTGCTAGAGGAAATTCGTTAGCTAACACATCAGAAAATATTTTTTAATGCTAACGTAAACATCGTTGGGGATCGGTTCTGCGAAACGAAATTCTGTAATCTTCGGATTAATTTTATTTGTTTATATCCGGCAAATCAATCAGTCTCTATTTCGCTGTCGTGTTGTTATAGATTTGTTATGGTAGCAATTTGTTTTGGTTGCATTTTGAATATTTTTCCTGAGTATCTGCTCATTAGAGTTTGCATAAAACTAAACAACAGCAGCGCAGCTTTGTGAAAAATAATCGACAGAGCAAATGGCGAATGATCATCACAGAGCCAGCTAAAACAATATCCAGAAAAAAAAAAAGCCGCCCACTTTATAGGAAAAAAATTAACGGAAACAATTATTTACGAAGCGAAAATATATTGTCTGCTGGCTAATATGGGAACCATAAAATATATTGTATTTGCTGTTTAGTTTTAACCCGTCGTCTGTCTTGTGTATCACACGTGACGTGTAGGACATATTTCACTGGCGTTCATATATCATATACGATACACATTCGCATTTATTATTATTTTTTTGATTACCAGAGAAATCTAGGACTTGAGAAATAATAACCTTATATTATTCAGAGTGAAGGCGCATGGCTTATTGCATTGCGTATTCGACTCACGATCATAAGGTCGCGAGTACGATTACAGGCGGCGCGTTGTGTCCATAAACAACACGCTTTATTTCACGTTGTTTCAGTCCACTCTGCTGGCAAAAATGAATAGCACATGTTTTTTAAAGGGGCCAGCCTTATCACATTCTATATCATGCTGAATCTCCCTGAGAATTACATTTAGGATACGCGTGTCTGTGCATTACTCAGCCACTCGCACGTTAATTTCACGAGATGGCTTTTCCTTTGATCGCATCACGTCGTAAGCGACGGGAAGCCAGTTATATTATTTAGAACGTATGAAACAAGGGCCAAGTAAATGTCTGAAAACAAGCATGAATGTTTAAGATAAACGTATGAAAATGCATTTGACAGGCAAAAGGTTAAATGAGCTTTAATCAAACCGACGCATATCAGGAAACAGACATTTTTGGATGTCATACGTTCTGGTCGTTATGTCTAATGTCTTGGAAGTTAACTATGTCAGTAGTAGTTGTATTGCTGAAGTCGATCTAGCTAAGTGTGCTAATTGAATATTACATACGTCTACTGTAAGAGAGTTTGTATGTTATACTCCATGCCCAACATCTTTGTGCAATCCTATACGCAGAGTTTTGAATTTTGGTGTTGATCTACCTTCGATGTATCATACAAGATCGCATACATCAGGCTCTCGACGTAACTGCCGATGCTAACACCAAATGAATCATAGATGGCAGGAAATACGTTATTCTGACGTCACAAGTATTGCTGTTAGCAAAGGAAATATTCGTGGGTAGATACAGCATATAACGAATATATCTTCATCAAGAAAGCTGAAGTATTTGTAAAATAGTAAACTTTAACATATTTCTTTACTTGGTTTCTTGCACTCAATATACTTTTCATTGTGTTACTGTGTACGCGCGCGTGTGTGCATCTACATACATACAGACATACATACATATATACATATATATATATATAGGTATATATGTATATATGTATGTATATATATATATATATATATATATATATATATATATATATATATATATATATATAGGATTGCACAAAGATGTTGGACATGGAGTATAACATACAAACTCTCATACAGTAGACGTATGTAATATTCAATTAGCACACTTAGCTAGATCGACTTCAGCAATACAACTAATACTGACATAGTTAACTTCCAAGACATTAGATATAACGACCAGAACGTATGACATCCAAACAGGGAAAATATTCACCAATGCGAACATGAACTGCAAAAGTAGAAATCTAATCTGCTGCATCAAATGCCCTAATTGTGAAGAACTGTACGTTGGCCAGACAGGTAATGCACTATCGGAACGCTCACGGGTGCATCGACAACAGATTAAAAACCCAGAAGTCCGCCAAATACCACTGAGTAACCATCTGGCAACATGTGGTCATCAAACTTTTATTATATTTCCATTCCATAAACTTTACAACCGGAATGAAATTGAAAGAAAATGCAAAGAAAAGGACTTTATTAAGAAATTCAAACCTACTCTTAACAAACAATGGTTAAATTTATCCTACTTGGGGTTCAAAAATCTTATCCCTATAACCAAAACACAAAAGATCTATCAAATGTCATCATTTCTAAAAATAAACTTGGCATCAACTCTAAAAATAGCCAAACACATACTGATGCTGTCCAAAGGAATTGGTATAAAAGACAGAAAACCAGCCAGTCTGTTACAGTCTGTTACAGTCTGTCATACCGGCCATGATGAAATACCACAAGGTATAGAAAATACGTATTCGCCTTTACATATTTATATATTTAATCCTTTATATTGAACACTCAATATTTCATATAGTCAATAAGACATTCAATACTTCATTTCATTGTACCATCCATCTTTTTTTATATTATATATTATATATTCCATATTCTATATCCCACATAAATTTTACAAGAATATAAATAAAAAAACATAAAAAACAGACAGAGTTGGAACTCTTTTAAATAAAATAATATATTCCTCTATACACGATCATACAAAACCCTTTTTTTGTATTTATTTTTACTCACACACACACACACACACACACACACACATATATATATATATATATATATATATATATATATATATATATATATATATATATATATATATATATATATATTTGGTTGCGTGTATGTAAGCATTAGGTCATGTGCACTTATAGGTGGTGGAGTCATTCAAAGTAATAAAAACATCTGATTATAAATTACTTTATGAATTTGAACACCCTCTCTCGCACGCACGCACGCACACACACACACACACACACACACACACACACACACACACACACACACACACACACACACACATATTTATATGTATGTATGTCTAATTCTTACACCTCAATATTTCCTTTCAGATTGACGCAACTTGATATATTTTGAATCAGAAAAATGAAGTGACATGAAGTCGAAATCACAGAATCTGTCGATACGTTTCAATTAATTCTCAAAACTCTTCCCGATTATTTATGAGGCAATATACGGCAAAATGGCATCGTTCGTTAAAAAGGTAAGGAACAATAAACCAATTATTTAGCTACAATCGTGTGTTATACTATGTATGATGAACAGCTTGCTTACCAACCACATGGTTTCGGGTTCAGTCCCACTGTGTGGCACCTTGGGCAAGTGTCTTCAACTATGGCCTCGGGCCGACCAAAGACTTGTGAGTGGATTTGGTAGACGGAAACTGAAAGAAGCCCGTCCTATATATATATATATATATATATATATATATATATATATATATATATATGTATGTGTGTGTGTGTGTATGTGTGTCCACCATCGCTTGACAATCGATGTTAGTGTGTTCACGTCCCCGTAACTTAACGGTTCGGCAAAAAAAGACCGATAGAATAAGTACTAGGCTTACAAAGAATAAGTACTGGGGTCGATTTTTTCGACTAAAGGCGTTGCTCCAGCATGGCCGCAGTCAAATGACTGAAAAAATAAAAGAATACCATATCAGCTTTAATCCCACGTGATACGGTATGCATTTATTGTCATTAAACATTTATTAATTAATATATGAGCCAATCAGACAATCTTTGCATTTGTCCCTCAGATCACACCCTATCATCTAGAAGCAAATCATGACCCTTTGTATATTGGGATTAAACTAAAACAACGTCAGCAATAATTCAAATAGACTTTTGTGAAACGGCGGAAATTGCCGAACACAAAAGACAGTTTAAGTGTCTCAATTCTGTTAATCCAAGTTTTTCGCCATTTTGATTTGACTGAGCAAACATAACTGATATGTTAGGCTTTATTGATTTTTTATAGTACTACGTCAGCTGCGATCATGTAGATCTATAAGTACAAGGCCTGAAATTTTGCGAGAACTGGAGTTAGTCGAAATTATATCGACCCTAGTGCTTGGCTTGTACTTATCGTATTAATCCCGGAAAGATGAAAAGCATGTCGATATCGGAGGAATTTTAACTCACAACGTCGCCAAGCATGTTGCCCAACGTGGTAAAGATTCTGCGAGCTCGCTACCTTAAGTAGACCTGTAATCTAAATGTTTCAATAAACGAAACATAGCCGAATACCTACTTACCGAAACAATAAGAATATCACCCAGTAAAAGCAAATGATACTATATTTGCAGTTATGGCAATAAATAAGTGTAAAACAAAAACTTAGTAGTAATATATTTACTACATGGATCATTTACCCCTGACTAGAAATTTTAGGACCTTCGTACTAAATAAATATGTATGTTCTCTGTGTCTTTTCCCTTATTCCTTTATTTCAAATTCAAACCTCTCATCCTGCCAAATATTATGAAGTAATGATTATGTCCCTTGTTTTAACTGGCCGATAGGAGAACTTCATGCTAGAAATAAATAAGCAGCATGGAATAAGCAATATTGACAATGGCTAGTATTCTTTTCAATTTTCCGGTAAATACAGAAGTGAACTGCGCACATACCTCAGCTTTATTATGAAGACTTCAGGGAACCATAATCGTTACCTTCTCGCATATATATCCAGATTGAATGAAAGTAAAATACGTCACAATGGGATAAATTATATCTTGTGCATGACAAAATATGAAAGCAACGTCAGGAGAGAGGAATAGAATAAAAGAAATACAGAAGGAAGTTAATCCAAGTAACCAAGCTATGGACTAAAAGATTTAGCAAGTTATTGATTTTAACTAAAACAGAGAAGAAAACTAACAATGACCAGGTTGTAGAATTACTGCAGGTCTTTAATATATAATATATAATATATGATACTATAACAATTAAATGATGAAATCAGAAATGGATATAGTTTTTGTGTCTTTAGTGAGTTTTCCAAACTCATGGCTCCGGGTACTGTCCCACTACGTGATAGCCATTGCGAATGTCTTCTATTATAGCTTTGGGCCGAATAAAGCCTTGTGAGTAGATTTGGGAGATGAAAACCGAAAGAATCCTGTCATATATGTGTGTGTGCGCGTCTGTGTGTGTGTATGTATGTGAGTGTGCGTGTGACTTTGTGCCTTTGTCCCCCAACATAGTCTACCGGTTCAGTAAGAGACAGCGATAGAAGTGCCAAGTTTTTCAAAAAAACATAAGTACTGGTGTTGATTCGCTAGAGTAAAATACTTCAAGGCAGTGCTTCAGCATGGCCTGAACCTAATGACTGAAACAAGTAACAGGTAAAAGGTATTTCTGTATTTGTCTGGAGATAACATCTTTTATGAACGTGCTGTATTTAAAAGTACAGTATACAAGGTAGAGGGACGGAAGACGTTACAGAACATCCTGTGAAAACATCTGATGCATTTCTGCATCTTTGCACATTGTCAATAGCATGTGCGCACAACGAATAAGTGCTTAGACCAAATCTGACGTCACCAATATATAGAATACAATGAATAAACACTCACTTACGTTGCGAACAGTCACATAATTGAAACAAATCTGTTGTAAAGAACAGAACTATTGGATTAAATCATTAAATTAGTCGTTTACGTATCATCCATAATATAAATACGTACATTAAAACAGAAATTTACTGCGGTGTTCGTCTGGAGATAATATCTCTTATGATCGTGTCGCTGTGCTGTAAAATTATTCTGGCAAGCAGCCATCATCAACCGACTGTTAAAGACTGTGTAAACTCAGAAATAATGATGAAACTCTCCATACATTTAATTTATGACACTGAATGTGTCTAACATTTTCCTATCATAAATATAAATATTTTGTGTATTATTCGCGTGGTAAGTCATTTTCATTCTACTATTTTTAATGTAAGAGAATTAGTTTAGTTCTTTTGACTTTTCTCTGTGCCACTCGAAATTTATATATATAATATATATATATATATATATATATATATATATATATATATATATATATATATATATATATATATATATATATATATATATGTATATATATATATATATATGTATATATATATATATATGTATATATATATATATATATTATATATATATATATATTATATATATATATATATATATATATATATATAGTATATATATATATATATATATATATATATATATATATATATATATATATATATATATATATATATATATATATATATATATTATATATATAT
>NC_142934.1:81992470-82054970 GCF_046866305.1 Octopus bimaculoides | reverse complement strand
GTAGAAATTCATGTCGCTATTGTAGCTAAGAATAGACTACACTCCCAAGAATCGCATGAAGCACATAGGAGTCATAGCTTGTAAAGGATTGTGGTTCATTTCTAATTAATTTATCTCTTTATTAACTACTAAATCTAAGACAAGAGGACTATGTCTGTTTAGAATAAAGAGCAAGAGTGAGTTGACAGCTCATGGGTGGGTATGGTCATGAATATTGTCATGTGTATCCCTTTTCTTCAGGGAGGAAAGAAGACATTAAGAGTAGCGAATTGGATATAGAGTAACTGTCCATAAAAGGAGGCTGGGTTGGGGAAGACTCTAAATCATGATGTTAATTACCAGTTAAAGGGGCATGACGCTAATAAAACCTAAGACGTTAATACGGAGAAAATTTTATCTTGGGGTACTATGGGTGATTGCTTAGAAACAATATTGTTATGCTCTATAAAAATAAAATTTCAGATTTTCAAAAATGATATCATAAACAAAATAGGTAAAATGTGTGTATGTATCAATTATACGCATTAAAACGGAAAGATTACATAAAATCAGTTTAGCATTCATTCATATATTTAATTATTTACTTATTAGGTGGTTTCTATAAAGACTGCTCAGGGCATTTACTTATGGAATACTGGAAGGATAAGCATGCTATCTGTAAAGCCATTAATAAGAAAAAACAAAGATGTGTACAGATACACACGCATATTTATATATGTTTCTATTTTAATCTTATTTTGGGATATTTTCACAAATAAAACTATTGTTGTCGCTGTTTAGCGCCATATCAACTCAGAACCAATGATCAATGGAATGTCAGCCGTAACTATTTCGTCTGGTCGTACATCAAACATTTCATTACTGTATGTGTCATTAATTCTCAAAAAACACCGTTATGCTAAAGAGCTAACCCTCTAGTATTCAGGTTACGCTGTCAAGATTAATGTTCGTTTATTCACGTTGTTTTGAATTAATCATACATTAACTCGTAACTTCAGGATTTTGATGATGTGATTGTTTATTGAGATTGACATTATAGGGTAGGTGTAAGAGATCTGACGCGTTTGAACATACACAAGGGTTGGATCTGACCGGTTTCAGCTCTCAGCAAAGAGAATATTTGAGCATGACATGGCTAGTTTAAATACGATAGGGTTAAGTAAGTCTTATATTTCTAGCAGATTAGCAGACTAAATGCAGGCTTTCTCGTCCGTTTTCCGAATATGGATATTGTATGTATTAGTGGTTTGTGAAATTAGTTGCATTTGTAAGTATAGCATATTTGTTAATACCAACATTAATCATGGCGTCGTCGTTCGCAGCCTCTAGTATAACAACTAAAATCATTCAGTTATTTTGGGATTTATAGTCTACATCTTCATTTGTGGAGTTATTCGTTAGTTTTTTTTTTAATACCACACAATTGCAAGTATTTTCAAGTAAGATAGACCAAGGCATACGAGTGAAAAAAAATTCGCTTTCTTTTCTTTGTGTTTGTGTTATTGATATTTGGAATCATTAGCCGTTCAGATCTCTACTGGCTTCGTCAGCAGCACATTGTTCTGCAACAATAGATATATGCGAGGACAAGAACGCGAAGAAGTTCTACTTAGCAATTTCTATAACACACACACACACACACACACACACACACACACACACACTATATATATATATATATATATATATATATATATATATATATATATATATATATATATATATATGTACATATATATGCATATATATATATATATATATATATATATATGTACATATATATGCATATATATGCATATATATATATATATATATATATATATATATATATATATATATATATATATATATATATATATATATATATATATATATATATGTATATATATATATATATATATATATATATATGTACATATATATGCATATATATATATATATATATATATATATATATATATATATATATATATATATATATATATATATATATATATATATATATATATATATATATATATATATATATATATATATATATATATATATATATATGTATATATACGTGCATATCTTTATAATATCTCGATTCAGAAATACGCGTGTGTGTGTTTGTATGTATTATGTACCATGGATGGTGTGTAAATCCGAAATATCTACCGGGAATGTAATATAATTATAAGGAAGTCCGGAGAAGAAATTTGCTTTCTTCCTATAGGTTAGAGACAATTCACGGCAACACAAAAACGCAGTTGCTGATATGAATTCAAGAAGTCAAATGACACCACTGATACGATAGCCTTTCCACTTAATTTGCTTCTCTGCATAAGTTTCTCAGTTTCATTACTGAGTGAAACGTAACGCAACATTTCTTCGTGATTGAAGTTTTCATTTTTTATTCTTTTCATATGTAGCTAAAAATACTTTAATATATAGCAGCAGGCGCGGCTTAATGGTAAGAAGTTTATCTTCCAGCCACTTGGTTCCGAGGGAAAACGTCTTCTACTGTAGCACTGGGCTACGTTAGAAGAAATGTAAGTGAAATAGGTTGATTAAACTGTGTGGTAGAACATCGTATAAATATGTACGTGTGTAAGTATGTATGAATCTCTCTCTCTCTCTCTCTCTGTATATATTGGTGTTGTTGTGTTTATGTCCCCGTAATCTAGCGGTTCGGCAAAAGACCGATAAAATAAGTACCAGGTTTTAAAAAATACATCCTGAGTTCGATTACTTTGACTGAGACCGTACAAGATGGTGATCTAGCATGGCCACAGTCAAATGACTGAAGCAAGTAAAAGAATAAAAGAATATATATATATATATATATATATATATATGTGTGTGTGTGTGTGTGTGTGTGTGTGTGTGTGTGTGTGTGTGTGTGTGTGTGTGTGCATATATATATATATATAAATTCAATAATAGGACGTATATATATATATATATATATATATATATATATATATATATATATATATATATATATATATATGTGGGAGAATTTACGAAAAAAACAACAGACGAAGACAGGTGGTGTAAACAACAAATGGATGTATTAATTTAACGCTCGGGAATAGAGAAAGTCCTTGACGTTTCGAGCTACGCTCTTCAACTGAAAGGAACACAGAAAGAAATAAGGAGACAAACAAGGAGAAAAAAAATTATAAATGTAGTGGTCAGCGATCTATCATGGCGAATGTATATATATATATATATATATATTAGTAATTATATTAAGGAAAAGAGTGCACTATCGGAACGCTCACGGGTACATCGACAACAGATTAAAAACCCAGAAGTCCGCCAAATACCACTGAGTAACCATCTAGCAACATGTGGTCATCAAACTTTTATTATATTTCCATTCCATAAACTTTACAACCGGAATGAAATTGAAAGAAAATGCAAAGAAAAGGACTTTATTAAGAAATTCAAACCCACTCTTAACAAACAATGATTAAATCCATCTTACTTGGGGTTTAAAAATCTTATCCCTGTAACCAAAACACAAAAAATCTCTCAGATATCATCATTTCTATAAATAGATTTGGCATCATTTCTAAGAACAGCCAAAACACCTACTGGGGTTTAAAAATCTTATCCCTACAACCCACACAAAACAATAAATTAAAATATCATCATTTCTAAAAATAGATTTGACATCAATTCTAAAAATAGCCAAACACCTACTGCTGCCGTCCAAAGGAATTGGTATAAAAGACAGAAAACCAGCCAACTTATTACAGTCTGTTAAAGTCTGTCATACCGGCCATGACGAAGGGAAATAGCCCTGAAACTCGAGTCGCCTTTATATATTTATATATATTTATATATATATATTTATATATTTGATCCTTTATATTGAACACTCAATATTTCATCTACATTCAATACTTTCTTTCATGGTGCCATCCATTTTTATTTTATTTTGTTTTATATTGTATATTGTATATTATATTATATATTGTATATTCCATATTCTATACCCCACATTAGTTCTGCAGGAATATAAATAAAACATAAAAAACAGACAGTGTTGGAACTCTTTTAAACAAAATAATATATATATATATATATATATATACATACATACATACATACATACATACATACATATATATATATGCATATATATATATACATATATGTATACATATATATATAGATATATATATTCATATATATATATATTTAGATATATATTATATATATATATATGTGTGTATATATAAGTATATATATATATATATTTATATATATATAATCATTATATATATATATATATATATATATATATATATATATATTTATATATACGTTTATATATATAGATAGATAAATAGAGAGTTAGATATAGGCTTGTATGTATGATGTATGTATGTACATACATGCATATATATAAGGATATTTGCGTGTGTGTGTGTGTGTGTGTGTGCGTGCGTGCGTGCATGCGCGCGTGTGTGTGTGTGTGTCTACAATGGATTAAATGTAAATAGTTACGGTATATAACTCATTTAATATATTTTTTTATGAAGCTGAGTCATTTATCCGGAGCTGGTTTAAAATAAGCATGATGTTAATTGTAACTGTTCGTGGGAACAGATTTAATGATGGTAAGCAGATAGGGAGCGAGATGCATTAAAAGAACATATATAGACAAAGTATGAAGGTTAAAGATTTGAAATCGTGTAATAAATGATCCAAGGGAAATTATAAAGGCTAAAGAAGTAATGAATATTTTGTTATAATGACATGGAATAATAGTGAACCGTTAGGTAGTGATTGATTGCATTACTGACGGAGACAATAGACACAAAAAAATATCATAATTTGCAGGATTGAAATGCCAAATGCCAATTCTGCCAAATGTTAAATATTAATCTTGGCAAATACTAAATGTTAATCTTGCCAAACATTGAATGTTAATCATGGTGAGCAGATAACTATTAATTCTACTAAACGGATTAATTCTTAGTTGTTTTTCTGGATCAGTCACATTCACCACTAGTTCTCTGTGTGATACTTTAACTTCACACCTTTCATATTTCCCCTATAAGATAATATTTTCTTTTACAGTCTCCGTCATTTATAAAGTATATCTCAGCTGCTAGTCTTTATTATTTTCTCTAGGTTCTTTAACTCATAGCTTTAGAAATTTGAAAATGATCTTAATCGTCATTTTGGATTGACCTTCTGCACACGTCATCCACATGTAACCATGGCAAATTATGTAAAATCTGTACTGACACCATAAACAGAGACATTGAAAATATTTTCAAATGATGACATGGCAGCATTTTCTCTCTCAACAGCAGATATTCACTATTACATTACATATGAAAGGAATATTCTATACACGTAATTTTCACCTCTTGTCTTGAACAACACATAATTAAAACTCAGAAAATTGCATAAATGTATGACCACGCATGTAAGATAACCGTGACTGATCACCTGACATGTGCAGCATAACTAAAATTACATCTCGAAGGCTGGTCTTTCCAGGTTGGATAATATAGTAATCCCTCGACTATCGTGGGTGTTACATTCCAAAACCCCACACGCGATAGGTGAAAATCAGCGGAGTAAAAACAGCACTGTATATTTATTATTATTATTTTTATAATTTGTATATATTTTTTTAATCATAAATGCAAAACACCACCGCAAAAGAATAGGCGTAAGCTTAAATAATAAACCACGATAGGTGAACCGCGATAGGAGAACCGCGATAGGTGAACCGCGATAGGTAAACTGCGATATGGCGAGGGACTACTGTACTTCAATTTTCATTACCTGCAGACATTTAGGCTAACGATTTGGACATGTGGTGGGTAACTTACTAGAAATAGTAGCCAAATACCGCTTCGATTACAGTCTGTTACTCTGTTTTTGTTTTAATAGACATATTTAATAATGTAATCCTAAATAAAGAACTAAAGAAATTCAAATGGACATCTAACAATGCTGATCTCACCTACGTTCACTGAACATCTAATCACATGTCAAATATTATGAATCATGGACAAAAAATATTGGCCAGAAACTAAGTAAAGTGTTTCCCCTCCTTTAATGCACATTAAAAAGGTTTCTGAGTATTACAATGAGGCACAGTACACAACCAGCTTCAGCTAAAGAGTTAAATACTGATCAATAACCTGTGACCGCCTAAAATTTGTAGGAAGGCAACCTCTATACAGTATAAATCACCAAAGAACCTTATTGAGAATAGTAAAGTCACAAACATTTTATTTAACTGATCCTGAAATATTTCTTAAATGACCAAAAAAGGAGTTTTGACGTGTAATTCGTGAAATATGGTGCTTCTATCGCTAAGCAATACAAATTCCGAGAGAAAATAAAACCTTGTATACAATATTATCGTCTCTATTAAGAACACGTAGGCTAACAATTATAACATATTTGGCAGCAATGTAGAACTCAATGAGCACTCATTCAAAATTCGCCTGCGCCAACACATCAACTCATTCTACGTATGTTTTACATAGTATATCATTACACACACACACGCACATACACATATATATATATATATATATATATATATATAATTGTGTCAATAATTTGAGATCAAGAAATAATGGAAGGTCAACATTACATAGCAGATGGGTAAAAGTTAGAGAGTAAAAGACTCCCTTTTGGTCATGAATGACCATGGGATTGTACCTAGAAAGTTACCCTCCGAGGCACAAGTCCTGGCAAGGTTGTTTATGGAAGACCAGCAGTCACCCATGCATACCAGCCTCCCCTCTCCACGCCACCGATGTTATCCAAGGGAAAGGCGAAGGCTGATACAGCTTGGCACCAGTGATGTCGCAACTCATTTCTGCAGCTGAATGAACTGGATCAACATGAAATGTGTCTTACTCAAAAGCACAACACACAACCTGGTGCGGGGATCAAACTCACTACCTCATGATTGTGAGGCCGACGCTCTAACCATTGAGCCATGTACCTTACATAGGAAATACTAAATGAAACATCAGTATTTAAGAATAACATGAAGTGTATTGAATATCTGTGACACTACAAAAATTGATAGCAATCGTCAGTGCGTTCAAAATATAGAGAAAACAAATAAATTTCTTTCGATCTGCCGACACATGCCCACTTACTTTCTTACAGACTATAGAACATATAATAATTATCAATTAGCGTCAAAGCCATAATTTTTTGATAGACAACTTGACGCAAATTCCTCTACACCTAACGTTTTTACTTTGAAACAAATGTTCTATAATCGTAGCTACTAATTTTATATTGCCTTTCTAATAGGTGTATAGTTCTCAAAACGTATTCAAACTGCGTCGACAAATGCATTTTATCTTGGAATTAATTTCTTTTTTCTTCCTGTGATCACTGAAGGTTTCATGAATCAGATATGACAGTGCTAATCCCTTAAACTTAAGAAACTTATTAATTTTTAAAAATAAATTATACAATTGACAAGAGTATGTCGAAAAGGCGTTTATAGACAGTTCGTGCTCAGATCGGACCAGATACCTAAAACCCAACGAAGAACGAAAGAATACGGATATAACTTGGCTATAGGCAATGTACCAATCAAGATAAAGGAAGAATAAAAAGAAAAGATAACAGATGGACAGGCTGCTGTAAATGACATTAAAACATTTCCAAAATAGTTATATAGAAGTGAGTATAAAATTAAGCTGATAAACTAAAAAATCAGGAAAGCGAGAATTCACAGAAATTTTTTATATACACATATATATCTCGAAAGTTCCTACTGTCCTACTAGTGATGAACCACAAGGGTTCTCTCTCTTTATCTGTGGCATTAAAGCATGAACATTCCCCAGAATATATATCTAAGATGAATTTACTATGAACTCTCACTTTCCTAATTTTCCTGTTTTTCTGCGCAATATTTTTATGCCCGCTTCTGTATAACTATTTTATAAATGATTTAATGCCATCTCAACCGCATGTCTATTTTTTATTCTATCATAAATTAAAGTTTCTTCTTCCTTTTTAAAAATATATATATTGTTTTCTTTTTCAGTATCAGTTTGAGCTGAGTTTTGTAATGATTTTGGTTATTAAATAAATTATTAATTTTGCTCCAATGTATTGAATTGCAGGTATTTGGTTTTGGAAGAGGAAAAGATAATTCTCAATCGGATGAGTACGGGAACAAATCAACAACACAAGCAGAATCGAAAGTGCTGGTGGATAATAGTTGTGAGGCGTCTCTTGCCGCATCTGCACAATGTCCACCGATGCCAGATCTTACGGGTCTTACCAACGAAGAAATACAAATAATAACAAATGTCTTCCGGCGTCAAGAGCAGTTTGAAGTCGAAACTAAAGACAGAATTAGGTGATGTATCGTTCTTTATTGATATTTGAAAATAAAGATTTACCATGTATAATATTTTGTTTCTCGTAAGATGGTTATTGAAGTAAGGGAAAATGCTACATCCAAGTTTTTTTTTTTTTTTTTTTTTTGTATACAAAGCTCCAGGCTTATATATTCTAAGTGGAGGCACAATGGTCCAGTGGTTAGGGCTGCGGACTCGCGGTCATAGGATCGCGGTTTCGATTCAAAGACCGGGCGTTGTGAGTGTTTATTGGGCGAAAGCACCTAAAGCTCCGGCAGGGGATGGTGGCGAACCCCGCTGTGCTCTTTCACCACAACTTTCTCTCACTCTTACTTCCTGTTTCTGTTGTGCCTGTAATTCAAAGGGTCAGCCTTGTCACACTGTGTCACGCTGAATATCCCCGAGAACTACGTTAAGGGTACACGTGTCTGTGGAGTGCTCAGCCAACTTGCACGTTAATTTCACGAACAGGCTGTTCCATTGATCGGATCAACTGGAAACCTCGACGTCGTAAGCGACGGAGTGCCAACAACAATATATTCTAAAGAGTGGCTACATTTTGAATCAAAGAAATAAAACTACAGAGGCTTAGCGTAATGGAGAAGCTTCGCTAATGACAAACATTTCTCAATTTTATGAATCTTAAAGTGGAATGCAATATTAAATTCTGCTCGAGTATGAGACGTTCTGGCATAGCCACTTTGACGCCACCTTTTTGGCGTCACTGATTCGAAGCTGGTGTAGTTTTAATCAAACTTTTTAATGTTTCTCTCTTTCCCCTCTTTCTGCGTTTATGCGTATGAAGAGAAAGGAAAGTATTCATGTCAATCGTGTTCAATAGATAAATAGTATCTGTCTCACTCTTTCTACCAGTGTGTGAATATTATGCGCGCACACGTATTTTCGTCCAGCACCAAAAATTACTGCTCGCAAACCAGGCTGACTGCTAAATCAGCCGTGTCAGATCGTCAGCGCCAAAACAGCCGCGCCCAATCGTCTCATTCCGATTCTCTCCATGACCTTTTCACACTGCCTGAGATTTGTAAGATTGATTCAGTTAATATTTATCAAGACATCCAAAGGTTGATTAGTTACTACTGTGTGTACAACATCTCCTACATCATGAAGTACCTCTTTACAACGAGACGCAAAACAGTGTCTAAGAAGTATTAAATACACAAAGGATATAGAAAATTATATACCGGTGATAAACTGCTTCCTTTATAAGGTTGGAAATTTAAAGAGCTTAGACACAATAAAGATCGTAACTCAGTGGTGGACTGATTGCATTAATAAATAACCTTTAGTAATACGTTTTTAAGCCATGCTTTCATGATCTAAGGTATACCATCAGGAGACCAGAGCTTTTCAAAATATGAAAGAAACCAATTTTCAAATGTCTAAAATTATAGTCAGGATGTAAAGATGTGCGAATTCGGCGTGAATTATGAAATGATAGCGATTGAAATTTTTGTAAATCTAATTATGAACCTTCAACGTATATTTACTATAGAAATAATCTAATAGTAAGGCATATAAAAAAAATGTAAGCATTAGTATAGGTGGAAACTGAACCCACAACTCTTATTTTTGCTTTAAGTGTGCAGACCGATTGCACCAACATACCCACCCCTTCTTTTTTGGTGTTAAGTTTAGGAACTATGATTTCATAGCGGTGAATATGTAAGCATATGAAAATTCTGCTTGAATAATGAAATAGTGGCGAGTGAATTTTTTAAAAATATAATTATGTCTTCATCGTATATTGACTTTAGGAATAGTGCAATATTAGGCCAAAAAACTCCCGTGATGGGAAAGAATAGATCCCCAGGTGTACTAATGTCCATTTTTGTCCGCTACAGGGGTTTATATGCCCTAATATTAATTTATTTCTTAGGCGGCGAGCTGGCAGAAACATTAGCACGCCGGGTGAAATACTTAGTTTCGTCTGTCTTCATGTTCTGAGTTCAAATTCCGCCGAGGTCGACTTTGCTTTTCATTCTTTCGGGGTCGATAAATTAACTACCAGTTGCGTACTGGAGTCGATCTAATCGACTGGCCCCTCCCCAAAATTTCAGGCCTTGTGCTTAGAGTAGAAATGAATAATAGTTTATTTCTATAGTCAACATACGGTGAATTATTATGTTTACAAAAATATAGTTAGGATATGGAAATTCAAATTGTAACTTATGTAATATACATAAAGCAGATACTTCATGAAAAGTCTAATTAACTACGGTATTCGTTTCTGATATGGTATCCCTTATAGATCGTACGACTAGCACTATTTTAAACCGATACTGCTTCTGTTGCAAATAAAAAAATTCAGATCGTTTACAGATTGAAAATATATTTCTTATACGATCTGTTTAAAGTGATTTGCTTTGACGAGGAACAATCTTTTCTTTTTTCTTTTTTGTTCTTTAGAGAGCAAACTATTATAAATTGACTCGATTAATCGATTCAGTAAACGACTTCTGCTTATTGATTTCAGCTCGACAATTTACTAGTTGTGCGACCTCACAATAATTACGATTATCAATATAAATTATAGTTGATTTAAGAAACAAATCTTATCAGAGGCTTAACAAAAACTATAAGATGTCTGATTAAATGTCTTATATCATACATTTGGTGTAGCAGGGCGCGGTCTAGTGGTCAGGGTGTTGCACACACGATCACGAGGTCGTGGTTTCGAATCCTAGACTGGGTGTTGCGTTGTTTTCTTAAGCAAAACACTTCATCTCATGTTACTCTGCGATCATTTCGACATCTGACGTGTGGCACAGAGTGTACCTATTCAGACAACATCGATTTGATGAGGAAGTGAGCTAATGTGCGCTACGAACATTTGATCATTATAAACAAATCATTTATGATGGTCGTTCAGCAACAAATTGAAATACTGTCTTTCTCGGACTACGAGAGACTAATTCCATCATATATATGTGTAGCGAATATGTTTGCTTATTTCTTTAGGTTAGCTTTGAAACTATGTGATTTCAGCTTCAATCTCTCTAGCTGCAGTTTAGACAAGTGTCTTCTATAATAAACGGAAGTAGTGTGAAAATTTGCCAAGAGAGACCGTTCCTATTCTTCGCTGATATATTTCGTCTGTCGCTCTGTCAGCCACCAGCACCAGCACCACCAACATCACCTCTGAGTGGTGAGATATCTGATACTACTATAGAGAGCCATCTTGAATGTTTATATATTTCATCTTTCATAAACGAAGAACCCTTTTATTAAGCGATATCAACATAGAGTCAGATAGACAGGGACTTATTAAGCGATATCAACGTAAAGACAGATAGAAAACACGCACAATCATACACACAGGTATACATGTGTGCGCACACACACTCGCACATCTGACAAATATCACGCAGTTTCCGTCTAATTATTTCTTATACATTTTACAATAGCGCAAGGCTACAGTATAAAATATATGTTCAAAATATCATGCTGTAGGATCGAACTCCAAACCAACAGTTTGCTAAGCAAACTTCTTCAACTCGCAGCTATGTCTGTGCCAATAAAGTTTACTCTTCCGGCACCTAGGTTTCGGAAGCTGTCACCCACCTCAGTATTAACTAAGGTCGACGTTGGTTAACTTCAGCGTTCAGATGAAAACCGATTATCTCAACGGGATATAGCTATAGGAGTTTTGGTACAGATTTTTCACTGTAACTGAACAGCATATTCAATGAAACAGATTTCTTATCTAAACACCAAAGGTTCTCTAATTATAAACGATTTAGCCCCAAATACTGAAATTATATAGAAACTTAATTGAAGTAGATGACTAATTTAAAAATCATTATCAAAATAAAATCATCACGCACGCACGCGCAGCGCGTGTTTTGAAAGGAGACAACTTTCTTTTCTTCGACTATCAAGAACTGAAATCGTTAGACTTCAAAGAACATTTTAATCAATATTTCTGCAGGTGTTAATGCCGACTGAACCTAGCCTTTGGTAATTCTCTACATCGCTACGTAACGTTAATTTAGAGAAACATATCTGATTTTTAATGCTTTTCCTTTTCCACAGAGGAATCGTCAGGTATGGTGTGATAACTCGGCGTAATTTTTGAAAAAAAGTCAACTTGGCTTTCATAAGTTCATATTCATTTCAGTTATATATATATATATAAGTATATATATATATATATATATATATATATATATATATATATATATACATATATAAGTATATATATATATATATGGAGAGAATTCATAAAAAAGCAAAAGACGAAGACAGGTGGTGTAAACAACAAACAGATATATATATATATATATATATATATATATATATATATATATATATATATATATATATATATATATATATATGTATGTATATTTATATATATATATATAAATATATATAAAGGAGGCCACTAGGTGAACTTCTAATGTGCTAGAAGATCACATGTCATGTGTCTACTAAGACCGAATAATTCTCAAAGCGAATTTAGCGAAGCAACAAAAACGTAAAGTGGGCAAGACCAGTGAAAATTACACAAAACATTACAATTATCTGTAAACAAATGTTTCGAAATTAATATTTTCTTACCGTATATATATATATATATATATATATATATATATATACATATGTGTATGTTTAAGTACGTATATAAAACGTGTAGGTCTGTCATAATTTTATTTATATTATACTTTGGTCATATTTTGTGAGTAAATATCTAATAGCAAGCATGGGTACATATGTATTACATATAGGTGCACGCTGACTATTATAAATTTATATTTCCACCTCCACATTAATTCAGACGCGCCCACAATGAATGACTACGTTGTCACATAAATTTACATGCAATACTAATTGCAGGTGCGACTTATACACATGTATACGATTACATGTGGAGGTGCTTGGCTTAGTGATTAGGGTGTCAGCACCATGATCGTAGGGTGTCAGCACCGTGATTGTGGTTTCGATTCCTGCACCGGGCGACGCGTTGCATTTTTGAGCAAATCACTTCATTTCACGTTGCTCCAGTCCACTCAGCTGCCAAGAGGGTCTAACGCTGCGATGGACTGGCGTCCCGTCCAGCTGGAGTACACGTACGCCATTGAAACTGGGAAACCGGGCCCATGAGCCTGGTTAGGCTTTAAAATGGCGCATTTATTTATTTATATGATTACATAGAAAACGGTATAGAGACCATACACACACACACGCACACACACACGTATGTTTACATTTTAATTAATTTACATATGACATGGAAAATTTCTGTATTTTGAGTTTCCCATTAGCCAATCGCTTGGCATTTTCTGTACGCCATTTATATATCATCTTTTTGACATTCTTTTCTTATCTATGTCGTAGCGAACATTATATTTCGCCACAACAATGTAGTTGAAATTTTGTTCACTTTAAGATAATTACATTTTGTTCATTTTAAGATAATTACATTGAAGTTAATTCTACAAGTAATTCGCATTACTTATTCATGCAACATCTATCGGCATTAAGTATTAAGTATTCCAGCTCTTACTAACAAATTAAATAATTAACAAACAGAAACATACATATGTAAGAAGTGATTACAAGATTATATAATTTTTCAACAGCAATTATGTAATCGTGACAATGATTTCAGGAAACGCGTGTCTGTTTTATAAAGCATTAAATCGAATATATATATTTCAATACATACATGTATTGATGTTTGTTTTTATGTTCATTTATGATAAAAACAACTTTACATCAATCTAGAGGGTTATTCAATACATTTGTAGAGTACAAATTTATTATTGTTTCAAGAATAGTTCATAAAGCACATGAAATTGTAATATGCAGTCAGACTTTTGAATGTTTATTACTTTTAATGTATCAATGAAAACACTCTTTGTTCAAATTAAAAGTCTGTTTTACATTCAGAAAGTACTGAAAGAATGCTTTTGATTCTTGTTGGAAAGTTTTGCTTGAAAAAATGTGGCTGTTGTTTATTAAGAACTTAAAACCGTGCCTCTTTCAAAAAATGTGTTAGAAGTTGTTCTAAGAAATAAACAAAATACAATAGATTGAATGAAACTCCGTTCATAGGTGGCTACATAAGAATATTTGGAAGTATAAAGGTAACATATTTTTTTGTTGATTCTTTGACATAACAGCGTTCGGTTTCGTTGACTTACAATTAAAATTTGACTTTCTTTACCAACACAAAAACAGCAATAAGAACAACAGCAACAACAATAGTTTCGAATTTTGGCTCAAAGCCAGCAATTTCGGGGGAGGGGTATGTCGACTACATCGATCCCAGTTCTCACCTGGTCCTTATTTTATCGACCCCGAAAGGATGTTAAGCAAAGTCGACCTCGGTGGAATTTTAATTCAAAACGTAAGAACGGACGAAATACCGCTAAGCATTTTGTCCAACACTGCTAACGATTCAGCTAGCTCTCACCCTTAATCAATAATAATAATAATAATAATAATAATAAGAGGTGATGAAGTTTGTGACGAACGTTACCTTACCTCAGTTTATGAGAGGCAGGAATTTCCGTAGAAACTCTGTCTGTAATAGTCAGATGAAGCTGGACGTTTAAGAGAAGGCCTGTCGCTCGACAGTGGCTCAGTGAAGATGCAGACTGACCACAGCTGTTATCCTAATACAGCATCAGTAGATAATAGAGAAAGTGAACCAGCGAAGTAAACAGGATAGCGAGGCAGTGCTACTTAGAAAGTGAACATAAAAGAAGTGGCTATAGAAAACAGATGGCAAGACTTTGGGTAGAGTAGGGTATGCTTAAAGTGACTGAGCAGAGATTAGTAGATTAAGCTAATGGTATTAGGAGAAGAAAGTGGATGACAGAATTGGAGGCGGAAGAGATCACAAGTGAACTGGAAATGAAAGGTCAGGCAGTAGGAAAGACAAATAACAACATATGAGATACAGCTCAGACCAAAGAAGAATCTAAATGAAAAAATAATAAAAGCGCTACCAATAAGGAAGGAATAACTGGCACCTTCGACTTACGTGATTTAAGTGAGGAAGATCAAAAGAATTTAGATGAGTAAAGACGTAAGAAAAATATTGCCAGCATTAAAAGACATCAACAGAAGGAAGATGCTAGATATGACTAGGAAAGTAGATTCTGTTATCAGAAGGATAGATACTAAAGATATAGGAGGCAATATCTTATTGATCTATGCAGGAGGGGTACTAGTCACCAGAAGATTAGATATCTCACAAGGAAAGATTAAAAAAGAGCAAATATGGAAAAAGAGACTACAAAATAAAGTGAAGACTTTAAGACAAGATCTAAGTAGAATAGAAACCTGGAAACTGAACAAATTAGAAAACACAAGATGCAAATGTTTTATCGAGAAAAGATATTTAGTCAAAGAAAAAGGATTTTGGACAGTCATAGAAGAGTTGAAACAGCGTGTCATAGCAGTTTCAGACAAACTCTCCAGATATCAGATGAGAATTGATCAGTATCAACAGAATAAATTATTTGAGACAGACCAGAGGAGATTTTATAACCAAATACGTAGTGGAAAACTAAGTAGTGAAGATGAGAAACCTAATGCAGAAGAAACTAAAAAGTTCTGAAGTTATATTTGTGATCAGCCAGTCAATCATAATTGAGACGCAGTATGGTTAAAGAAAGTGAGGGAAGAAGTACTGAGTGAGAAGCAGCCAGATCTAAGACTAACTAGTGTATTAATGAGTAAAGTGTTAGGAAAAATGCCGAATTGGAAGGGCCCAGGACCATATTTAGTTCAAGGGTATTGGCTAAAGAAATTTAGTAGTTTACATTAGCGGCTGAAGGAGAAACTCCAGGATTGCTTTAATGGAAGAATAATACCAGATTGGATGACTAGGGCAGGACAATACTCCTTATGAAAGATAGAAGCGAGAGTAATACAGCTAGCAATAATAAGACCAATCATTTGCTTCCCATTGGTGTGGAAGCTGTTAACAGGCATGCTTTCAGAAAGCATTTATGAGCACTTTGACAACCAGAATTTACTGCCAGAAGAGCAGAAAGGGTGCAGGAAGAAGACTAGAGGAACACATGATGTATTATACATAGACAAAAGTTCCAAACGAAGTAAAAGCGAGGAAGAAAAATCCAACAATAGCATGGATAGATTATAAGAAAACCTACGACATGATCCTAGACTATTAAGTTTAGAAATTCTGGTTGTTCGCTTCACGTAAAGATTGAGACAAATTTATACATGAGTGATTTAATGTGCTCGACTCTTCGTGAATGTCACTGTAGTTGTTATTATTGCAATCTTCAAAATTATTTGTTAGATTGTTTAGATTATTTTCTTTTTTTTAATTGTTCATCAACAATTTCAGTTGCTTCGTGCTCATTCATTTCTGTATTTCTTTTTGTCTGTTCCTGGTTTGGTATTGTAATACTTTATGTTTGAGTGAGGTGGCCATCTTGAAAGTGAAAATGTGCATGAAAATAAATACGATCTGTAAAAAGAAGCCTTTTTCTAATTGACTTTCAGGTATTGAGGGCGATTTTCCGCCACCAGGTAATCATAATCCTTTTTAGGAAGTCCTTTAAAAAAAATCATTTGGTAATGTTATAAATACAGCTGAGTTACAGAACGGAACAAATACATATGTGTACGCTTCGAAAGCCAATGCTGCAGCCGTTGTTGCTGCTGCCGCTGCTGTTGCTGTTGCTGCTGCTGTTGCTGCTTCTGCTGATGATAATGTTTTTGAACAAGGCCAGCAGTTTTAGGGTGAAGGGGTAAGGCGATTATAGCTACCCCAGTATTTCAGTGGTACATATTTTTATCGACTCAAATAGGATGTAAGATAAGGTTGAATACAGAAGGTTGAATACTGCTAAGTATTTTGGAGGACGCTCTAACGGTTCTGTCAGCTCGTCACCTTTATAACAACAATAATAATAATAATAATAATAATAATAATATCTGGTGGTGGTTCTCATGGCTTTTAATCTTAACTGATTGGAAGTGTTTTGTCTTGGTATGAAAGATGGGTTGCAGCCAATATACTGTTCAATACCACAGATTTTCCTGTCAGTTGTTTGACCTTAACCAGCTGAGCATCATAGTGGCTGACAATATGTGCATCTCTGATCATGAGCAGAAGTAGTGGGGGAGCATCATAGTCATGTGTTGAGAGTTATTTGGGGTTTGAATCATTGACTTCTAGAGGCGTGGGTGTTTTGTCTATTATCCTTAAAACAGACCTTATTCAGGGATCTTTTGAGTGGGGTGGGCTTTTCAACCTGAAGAAAATCCTAACTGGCCGACACCTACAAGGTCATGCACAATTTTCCTTGATATGAGATCACCATTTTGCGCACATATGATTGTGGTGCATGTGCGACGGGTATATTGGGCTTCGTATATTTGTACACCAGTGTCACTTTGATAGCATGCGCTGCTCTCACTCTCTCTCTCAGTAATAGGCCCTCATGACTTCTGATTTTAACTACTTTGAAGTGTTATTATGTACATGGCTTGTTTTGGTATAAAAAGATGGGCTACAGCAAATATTCTGCTTGTCAGTTGCTTGACCCTAAACAGTTGAGCATGTCGTTTAGTGACTGACGATGTGTGCATCTCTGATCAGGTGCAGGATAGTGGCTGAGTACAAAGGTTTACAAGAAGCTACAAATACAGTGGTATAGACAGGGAAAAAAACAGAGGTGTTTGTATCTGAACAGAAATATACAATAAAAAGAATGATGTAAGGAAAATTTTTTAATAATAACCATTTCATTCCATTCTCTTGCTTTCTCGACGTGGAAAGTAGCAATTTATTTTATAATAGATTTACGAAAACACTTTCATTTGTTTGAAGTTACATGCACCTCGTGTTCCATTATAGAACAAATATTCTTCTATGAAGTATGAAGCTAATATAAATCTCTTCCTTGTCATGTGCAGCAGCAGTTTTCCTTCATAATATTTAGTCATTAAATGCAAGTAGAATTCTAACTCCACGTATTTTTGCAGGAACATAAAGATGGCACTTGAAAAATACGAGACACTATCTACTGAGTTTGCTACCCAGAAAACCAGTGGTTACGTCGATCTTCGTCTCTGCCAACTGTGTTTCCGAGTGAAATTCCCCGACGGAATTGGACGAGTTTGTTGTGATTGCGAAAAGAGAGTCTGCCATAAATGTGGTTCCTTTGCAAGACCAAGATGGGATCCTAAAAGAAGTAAGGTTGTATTCTGAGATATTATTTTTAGTCTTATTTATTGAAAAAAAAAAAAACGTTTTAAAAGTTTGCTTTATGAATTTATCTTGTTTGTTAGATATATTTGTTATTTGGCCGTTTGCTAAATTCATCAAATAGCATAGACATTGATATCTAATTTCAGCACAACGTTTCACATTTTAGTCGAGGCGAACATATTTATAAGCTGTAATGTTTTTTCCTGCCGTGCTACGGGTTCGGTGTATCCACTGGCCTTGATATAAATATTAAATTGTAAGCTTCATAGAATCATACATAGACAAATAATTAAATTCGCGAATAGATGAACAAACACATGCAAAGTTGCATCAGTATAAAAAAATTGAAACAAAACGGATAAATTTAGTCAAAAAGATCACATTGTACGTTGAATTTTTCGAATTTTATTTGGAAGGAATTTTACTGTTAAAAGAGACAAGACTGGCATGGCCTCACTGAAATGAAAACAGGTTTAGCGTATGGTGTCTAGGATGCATGGTTAGAAAAGAAAGAAGGGTTGTATTACTGTTTAAGAATAGGCATTGTTAGTTAGACGTGGTCAAAAATATACATTAAGTACGTCATTGATGAGCAGTGGCAAAAAAAAAAAAAGAAACCGAATCCTGAGGCACAGCAAAGTTGATTGACAGTAAGGTGGAAGGATTTCCATCAACAAATGCTGCTATGGTGAGATGTGATTGGAAGCTACTGATACAAAAGATAAACGGAGCCCGAAGGCAGGGTTTTTTTTTTGTCGAAGTTTCACATGCCAGAGAGAAATCGAAGACTCCACTGAAGTTGAGGGAAATAACGGGAGCCCCCTGTGAATGATGTGAGAGTAGGTCGCCACCGGACCTGGGTCAGCAAAAGCTAAATTGAAGATAACTATTTAAAGGTCGACCAATTTGGCAGGCAGAAACAGTGTGGAAGCACGTCGTCTTTCTATCTATCTATCTATCTATCTGTATATATATGTATACTAACCCACACATGTATGTATATGTATTATATAGGCACAGGTGCGGTTGTGTGGTAAGATGCTTGCTTCCCAACCACATTATTCCGAGTTCAGTCTCACTGCGTGGCATCTTGCGTGTCTTCTACTGTAGCTTCATCCAGCCAAACCTGTCGTGTATATATGTGTGTGTGTGTGTGTGTGTGTGTGTGTGTGTATGCGTGTGTGCGCGCGTGTGCGTGTGTGTCTTTGTGCCTGTGTTTGTCCCCACCACCACTTGACAACCGGTCTTGGTGTGTTTACTTCCCCGTGAGTAAGTGGTGCAGGAAAAAAGACCGATAGAGTAAGTATGAGACTTAAAAGTATTAAGTATTGGATTCGATTCATTCGACTGAAAATTTTTGAAGGCCGTACCCCACCCAGGATGGTCAGAGTGTAATGACTAAAACAAGAAAAGGCTAAAAAGAGAAAAAGTATGTATGATTGTGTGTATGTACGTGGTTTTGTGATTATGCCCTCAACTGCTTGGAAATCAGTATTGGCATATATACGTCTATATAAACTAGCGTGTCGTCAAAAGAGACTGATAGAATAAGAACAAGACTTATAAGAGCCAGACAGGTAAGTACTGGAGTCGATTTGTTCGACTAGATTCTTCAATGCGGTGCCCCAGCATGGCCGCAGTTTAACGACAGAAACAAGTATAACGTATACGCAGTTGTTATGACATTTATTCAGCGGTTATTATTCAAGAGCTTCTAAAAATTAAGCATTCTTTTCTACTTTAGGCACAAGGCCCGAAATTTTGGGGGAGGGGGCCAGTCGATTAGATCGACCTCAGTGCACAACTGATACTTAATTTATCGACCCCGAAAGGATGAAAGGCAAAGTCGACCTCATTGGAATTTAAACTCAGAACATAAAAACTGACGAAATACCTCTAATCATTTCGCCCGGTGTGCTAACGTTTCTTATTTCTTTATTGCCCACAAGGGGCTAAACATAGAGGGGACAAACAAGGACAGACAAAGGGATTAAGTCGATTACATCGACCCCTGTGCGTAACTGGTACTTAATTTATCGACCCCGAAAAAATGAAAGACAAAGTCGACCTTGGCAGAAGTTGAATTCAGAACGTAACGGCAGATGAAATACAGTTAAGCATTTCGCCCGGCGTGCTAACGCTTCTTCCAGCTTGCCGCCTTCTGAAAATTAAACATTGAAAGTAACGTATGTGTATTTAGTCTTGCTTTGAAAATATTTGCTCATAAGTATATTCTGAGTACGCACATATGATTAGCAGGAGATCTGTAGTACAATCGGTGAAATAGTCACCCTACAGCAAATACGAAAATTGCGTTCAGTCAGAAAGTCCGTTTCTCGTTTTCTCTTTCAAAATGGTCTTTCTAATATATAATAGAATTTTACATTGAACAGTTTGGTAGATAATTTATTCATAACATATGCAATTG
The DNA here is from genome assembly GCF_046866305.1 of Octopus bimaculoides. NCBI lineage: Eukaryota > Metazoa > Mollusca > Cephalopoda > Octopoda > Octopodidae > Octopus > Octopus bimaculoides. The sequence goes on along the minus strand of NC_142934.1, from coordinate 82,033,955 downwards.
CTTTGTTATACAATAAATGTTAAACCTATTTCCTTGATAATGTTTACACAATTTCTCTTGTACGGTTTTGTACACATACAGATGATTAATTCCATACAAGTACACACGTTTATTCAATCTGACAGGAGAGTATGCGTGGCAATGGTGCAATGAAGCCGAACGAGAAAAGCAACTGCGGAAATGAGTTGGCATTCTTTACCACTGTTTCAGCCTAATGGACAAAGCACGCGTATGTCTATATCACGTGCGCACACAAGCCCGCCCACCCGCGGTACGCGTGCACACACATGCGCACACACATGCATATACATACGCATACACACATACATGCATATACTTATATAAAACAAGAAAACTGGCATTGTAATATACTCTGGCATCTCTCTCTCTCTCTCACTCTCTCTCTCTCTCGCTCTGTATATATATATAAGTATATATATATGGGTGAGTGTGTGTGCTTGGGGGTATGTGTGTGAGTGTGTGTATGTATGTATGTATTGATATGTGTGTATATATATATATATATATATATATATATATATATATATATATATATATATATTATACATACATACTATGTATCTTCGTGTGGATATATGTATATATATTTGTATGTGTGTGTGTGTGTGTGTGTGTGTGTGTGTGTGTGTGTGTGTGTGTGTGTGTGTGTGTGTCTGTCTGTCTGTGTGCGTGTGTACACCTACATACCTCGAAAGGATGAAAGGCAAAGTCGACCCAGGTGGAATTTGAACTCAGAACGTAAAGACAGACGAAATACCTCTAAATATTTCACCCGTCATGCTAACGCTCCTGGTAGCTCGCAGCCTTGCGCCAACCAGATATTGAATTCACAACCTTACTATCGTGAGCGGAATACCTCTAATCACTAAGCCACGCTCCTTGCAAATGACTGACATTTTGGATATATGATATGATACACTCGTTGACTGGCTTTTGCATTTGTTACAAGGATCTTTTGCAGTTTATTAAAACACAGTTTACGAAACAAAGCTTTATGTATAGCAAACCATGAGTTGATAACATCACCATCTTTTATAAAGCTAGAGAAAAAAGTAGATAAACTTTAAATGTTTTATTAATAGCAAAATAAAAATAAAAGCACAGCAGGAATAATACATGTATAATAGATTATAAAAGAAACCAAAGGTGAATTGGTAAACCATTTCACGTGTGGCAATGAGGATTTCGTCAGTTTCAGTAGTATTCTTATGATAAGCAAAGTAGCTAGTTATAAAATCTCAAGAGATAGAGTAGTAACGTATACTAAACAATAAAATCAGTCACCACACCAAAATGGCTGTTGAATGTTACTACTAGTTTAAGCCGTGGTAGATTCCCCGCCAGCTGGTTATCGGTGCAACACTCTGCACCCTTTATATAGAAAATATTGTTAGCAGGGGTAGCGAACCCCTTCTATCCTTTAGCACCTCTAGTAGTAACATTCAACAGCCACTTTGATGTGGCGACTAGCTTTACGATTCTTAAGATACATTTTTGCCAAATGCATAACGAAGCAACAGTCCATAATAGTCCATAACTACTACCATTTCATGAAGGCGATCAAATTTAGTACACTGAGAGAGAGAGAGAGAAAGAGAGAGAGAGAGGGAGGGAGAGATAGAGAGAGAGAGAGAGAGAGAGAGAGAGAGAGAGAGAGAGAGAGAGAGAGAAAGAGAGAGAGAGTCTGAAGGTGAGCTAGAAGATAATCGTTATAGTCTACATGAATTAAGATGGGATCACTTTAATGTACTCCCATCGAGCAAGAATCTATGGAAAAGGCTCATCACAAAATTTCAAAAATAATATCATTTGTGATAAAGGTTTTTAAAGTATTCACCGTGTGTTTCATTTCTTTGTGTAATTGTTCCTTAATTATTTTTTCTTAATTATGTTTTATATCAATTGACATCATTGATATATTTTTTTATGTATTCTTTTTTTTTATTTCCATAATATCCATAACCCATGTGATATGATGATGATGTTGATGATGATGATGATGATGATAGTGGTGGTGGCTGTGATGGTAATAGTGATGGTGATGATAATTTCACCTATGGTGAAATTTACCTGGTGGAATTTACCGGTCACCTATATATATATATATATATATATATATATATATATATAAATATATCCTCTTGCTGTTTGTTACTGTTAATTTTATGATTCGTTTATTTGAATTCACTGTATATATATATATATATATATATATATATATATATATATATATATATATATATATATATATATATATATATATGTATATATATATATATATATATATATATATATATATATATATATATATATATAAATGTATGTGTATATCTGTGAGCGTGTGTGTTTGTATTAATGTATGTATACCATTGTAACCAGTAAAACTGATCAAATTTACACACTAGTAGTTCCATTCCAAACATTAATGCATACGATATCACCGTCATAACCATCATAAAAGCTACGATTCAGCGCCATCCCACGCTACGATAATCACGTTTCTGTAGCCGACTAGGCTGTAGCCGTCATCTCAATACCGACTATAGGCATTACAAGCGTAACATTGTCACCAGAAATATTACAGGTTATAATAGATGTATGTAGTGGTTGCTGTAGTAGCGTAGCTAATGATCAGTAGCGGATGGGAGTCGTTGTGTTGTAGCTGTTTGTTGTTGAGGTGGTTATAGGTATAATACTGATTGTGGTTGGTTGTGGGGATGCCTGATGCTGCATTAGCGGTAAAGATAACATGGTAAGAATTGAACCTATAACGCCCATTAGTGAAGTATACTGCCTGTTTACATTAAGCTGGCTACATAATGAACATGTACACACACACACACACACACACACTTGAAGAAGTTAGTCGAAACACTTAATTTTCAAGTCTGATACTTATTCTATCGGTGGTTGTTGTCGAACCGCTAACTTACGGGTGCGTAAATAAGCATCTTTTGTCAAGGGATAGTGGGAGGTAAAGACAAACTCACACATACTCTGGGCTAGAGAAGAAAAAACTTGTCCAAGGTGCCACACGGACACTGAATTCAGAACCATGTGGTTTGGAAGCAAACTTCTTACTACGCAGCTACGCATGCGCTAATTTCATCTTTAACAAAGATCCTCTCGTTATGTCTTAAGTAATTTTACTATCATCTTGGAATTTGCCTCAGTTTTTTTTTTAACTGAATTAAAATTCAAGTATTTAAAAATAATTTAAATAATGTATTTATTTTATTCTATTTTATTGTAGCAAATTACAAAATGCAATTAAAAATTTGCAGAAGTTGTTTGTTTAATTATGGTTTCATTAGCCATTCACCAACTTGTTATCATGATGCTTTAAAGCATTCATTAAGTTCTTTTTCTTTCATTCTGTCTTCGGGTATCAGAAATTTAGAATCTTAAAAAAAATGACGCAATAATAAGGTCTCTTTTCCCAATCTTTTGTAACAATGTTCATTACCTTTACCTTTGCTAAGGCGGAAGTATTATTTTCAGTCGTGTTTGTTTGTTTGTCCGTGGACAAGATATCTCAAGAACAGCTGGATGGATTCGGATGTTTCAGGGATGTTTGGCTTCGTGGCTGGCACGAACTGATTAGATTTTGAGATCGATCCGGTGCCGGACAATAATTCTGGATTATTTTTCCGGGTATTTTTTTTCTTGATTTTTGAAAGCGTTCGGATTCATACTTAGTATTCTCGTTTGAGAGAGCAGCCGAGTTTATTTCAGATATTCTCATTTTAAAAATTATCTCTGGCTTATCGTTTAGAGGACGTTGGTGTTGCCTTGGCAGAGTTTTGCTCTGTCTGAGTGCTCGTTATATATATTCTTTTCGACTCTAGGCACAAGGTCCAAAATTTTGGGGGAAGGAGCCAGTCGATTAGATCGACCTCAATACACAACTGGAACTTAATTTATCGACCCCGAAAGGATGAAAGGCTAACATTTTTGCCAGCTCGCTGTCTTGCTCTTGTTATATATTAATTACTTGGATAAAGAACATAAATATTTTGAAATAGCGGTATTAGTTTTCAATGAAAGTCATTTGTATTCTATAATGAAAGCATTAATGCAATACTGTTTCAACTTTCTGAATATTTAAAGTTCTGTTGCTTCAATTTATCAAGGATGAAAATGTAATTACAAATGCAAACGAAATACATAATTTTATATCCGCAAACAAGAAAGGATAAACACATACATATTAAAATAAATAGAACGCACTTTTAAATCCCTTTCCACTAATCAGCTTTTGATTAGAACTGTTCTTAAATTCCTAGTACTTAATGATCGAAACTATAAAATTCCGAGCATAAGCAATTAAGTATCATATTAATTAATACTAGAATTAAATATGCAGACCTTAACACATCAATATAATTTCGACACAAGACTAGTAGTTTGGGGGGGAAAAGGCTGGTCGATTACATCGATCGCAGTACTTGACTGGAGTGTTATTTTATCGAACTCAGAGGGATGAAGGGCGCAGTTGACCTCTGTGGGATTTGAATTCAGAATGTTAAGAATTGGAACAAATACCGCAAGATATTTTTCGCCAGTCAACTACAAATAAAGTTTTTTGGGGGTTGGCAGTGGTGGGGTGGGGTCGAGTACATCGTTCCCCGTGTTCAACTGGTATTTTATTTTATCGATCTCGAAAAGACGAAGGCAAATTTAAACTCAGAACGTAAAGACGGATGAAATGCTTCTATGCATTTTACCCAGCGCACTAACGATTCTTCTAGCTCACCGCCTTATACAACCATCTATAATAAAACAGTTTACGTGAGGCGGCGAGCTAGCAGAGACGTTAGCACGCTGGGCGAAATGTTTAGCGGTATTTCATCTGTCTTTGCATTCTGAGTTCAAGTTCTGCTGAGGTCGACTTTGCCTTTCATCTCTTTTTTTCGCGGTCGATAAATTAAGTACCAGTTGCGTACTGAGGTCGATCTAATCGACTGCCCCCCCCCCAATTTCGGGCCTTGTTCCTAGAGTACCCTTATATTAATATACGTATTTAACGCATTATATTTATCTGTCCTGTAGAAGAGATGAACACATGAAGCCCGTGGAATTTCCGTAATTATATTCAAAGTTATAAGCGACATTACATTACCATAAAAATCATTGGGTTGAACTTATTAGGATTTATTGGAATATTTATATATAAAAGGTTATGCATTTAAAATACCTTCATTATCGATTCATTTTGTTCGCATTTAATGGCTCATTAATGAACTGCTCAGATTCATATTGATTTTTTAGTTTATTCTGCTCAATGTTGCACTTCGCGATGTAGCATGTTTTGCGTCCCTCGTATCACTACATTGGTTGTAGAAGCTTCTGAAAGACATTCTTCGTTTGGTAAATTCTCTGCTGTTAATTCAGAGTCTACAACAGGTGTTTCTTGACATATTTCTACCTCCGTCATTATAGTTTCCACTTCAAGTATGTTCTCAAGAGCCATACAATTTTCTAGCTCCTCTTTTTAAAAACAGTTTCGGGCTCTTTCAAGGAATTCATCTATAACAAGCTATAATTCTTCCTCAAAAGGAGTTTCTGTAGTTGTTTCAGAAAATTTATGCCTTTAGAAACAATTTCGAGTAGTCCTCATCAGGACAATGCATTTCATTAAGATTGTCTTAGCTATTATCCAGTTCACTTAAATTTCTTACACAAATTCCCTTTCATTAGTAAACTTTAAACAAATAACTATGCTACATTGCACGAAAATAAACCCAGTTTTGTTCACATTGTTAATATTCTCAAGAAAACACATTTTATCTGATAAAAACAATAGTACATTTCCTTCGAGATTAATGCGTCTGTAACAAAATTCTCTCTATTCCCATCAGTTGGTGGGAAGTATTTTTGTTGCTTATTTCTTTTTCTAATTCTTCTGCATTTTGATACATCAACAGTCCATTATTTTAGGCATTCTTTTCACAAACATTACCGGACTAAATTTACATTGTTGACTCAATGTGACTGTCTTTAGCAGATCATCCTCTCTTATAATCTACGTCTTGATTGTTCATGTCAGATTTATTTAATTTTTAAATTATGACTGATTTTTTTTCGGCTAACAGCAGCGCAGCTTTGACTTATTTGAAACAACTTAACAAAACACTCCAATATCTTTAGTTTCAACTTCGGAGACAAATGTTCACGTTACTTATTTACTTCTGCGAAGGCATGTACCCTAGATTGCAGTTTCGACTCTCGAACCGGGTGCGTTGCCTTCTTGAGTGAAACATTTAATTTCTCGTTGCTGCAGGCCACTCAGCTGTGAAAAGAGTAACCCTGCAATGGGCTGACATCCCATTCAGAGACAATATTGTAATCCTTGTCACATATATGTCTGCGAATCGGGGAAACGACTCTCTGAGACCTAAGACTTCGGACAGTACTTTACTTATTTATTTATTTCACCATAATGAGAGGCGTTTTATCAGATAGAGTAAAAAGTAAGTAACGTTTTGAACCATGAAGAATTTGTACCGGATTTTTGTAGAGTTTTGAGCCTTTTTAAACATTTTTTTTTTTTTTTTTCAATCGTCTGATAATACAGACAGACTTGCCCAAATACATCAATAAATTAACATTAATATCTTTTTCGCCGTTGTTGCAGTCATCTGAAATGGAACTGTGAAAGCGCGATATTCGAGCAATTTTGCTATTCAACTTCAAAAAAGGACATAAAGCAGCTGAAACCGCTCGCGATATCGCGAAACTTTTGATGTGGAAATGATCAGTGAGTGGTTAGCTCGAAAATGGTTTATCGATTTCGCAGTGGAGACCTGAACCTTGAAGATCGTGAGCGTAATGGACGCCCATGCGTCATTGATGACGGTCAATTAAAAATCTTCATAGAGAAAGATCCACGTAAAACCACTTGGGAACTGGCAAAAGAACTTCAAGTTAGCCAGAAAACTGCCTGTAATCATTTGCATGCAATTGGAAAATCAAAAGGGCTCGACAAATTGGTACCAGACGATTTGAATGAAAATTAGAAAATGCGCAGATATGAAATTTGTTCGTCGCTTCTTCTCCGTAACCAGACTGATCCATTTCTCAACCGTATTGTAACGTGCAAGGTAAAGTGGATTCTGTACAATAATAAGAAACGTTCTTCGCAGTGGTTGTACCAAAATGAAGCACCGAAAATCTTCCCTAAACCCGAGCTTTTTGAAAAGAGGGCTACGGTGACTGTTTGGTGTTGTACTGTTGGACGCATCCACTATAACTTCTTAAAGCCCGGGAAAACCATTACTGCAAAAACATATTGCCATGAAATTGCCAAAATGAACGCAAAGCTAATACTCCTCCATTCCAGACTGGTCAACAAAGAGGGCCAATCATTCTTCATGACAATGCTCGACCATACATTTTACTAATGACGCTCCAGAAGTTGAAGCAACGAAGTTCTTCCCCACTCATCTTATTCCCCAGATCTTTCCCCTACCGACTACCACTTTTTCAAGCACCTTGATGATTTCCTGCGAGAGAATGATTTCGAAATCAAACCGATGCTGAAAGTGCATTCAAAGAGTTCATCAGTCCAGAACTCCAGATTTTTATGTTACCGGAATAAACAAACTTGTAACTCATTGACAAAAATGTGTTGATTGTAATGATACTTTGATGAATAAAATTTCCGCATTGTTGATATATATTGTGATGATTTTCATGTTTCGAAACGTTGCTGACTTTTTACTCAGCCTGATAATAATTGCCTGAAACGGCTTTAATTTATTAGAAAACAGTATAAATATATTTGAAAAATATGAATTCGTTGTTTAGGCTCTCTCTCACATATTCAACGAGAGAAACAAGATCACCACTCACCATCTTACTCGAAATCCCAATCTTAAAATCGATTGATGAAGTAAAGTAGTATGACATCATGGAGTTAGCAATTAATGAATACAATTAACTTGAAAATTCTACTGGCAATATCCAGATCTGTGATTCATCTTCAATGACAAACAACGGAATTATATAGCAAGCCATGCATAACGATTTATCAGTCAGCACTTCTACTCCTGGCACCACCATCAATTCCAACACCGAACCACCATTACCACAATAGCATCAGAACTGTCATCAGCCACATTCACCAAACGTATGCTATGCGACCATAGTTGTTATCATGTTGGCTGTTTTAATTTCCATAACGATTATAGGAATTACGGATGTAGTTAAATTTGAATGGTGGTTTGCTTTATAATTTTGATAAACATATCAAAGGTAATACTCCTGCATGGCCACAGTCTATTGACTGAAACAAGTAAATAAGTAAATTACAAAAAATATCCAGAACTTTGATTATAATCAGTGGCTCATTTATAATTAATTTTAAATAGATTGCTTGGATCCAATAATTTTGTTAATGGTAACCGCTTGATGACTTTTTCTATTATTATGATGAGTAGCTTCCATCTTAGGTGAAGTTTTTGATTAAAGCAACACCACAAGTTGATTCCGGTAAATTAGAAAAAAAGAACTGTAGAAAGTGCCTGACACATATTAACTCTTTCCAGCAGAGTATACAGGTATCCATTGACTACCCGTCCAAATTCCCTAACAGATGTCTGTCTATTCTAGATACTGAACAATGAATAGAAACAATAGGCAAAAATAAAAATTCCCCCTTCGCATTATATGAAACCTATGGTCTCTAAATAAGCAGTCCTCCAGAACTACGCAATGTCAACAAATGCAAAATAAACATCTTGAAAATAGATCTAGTAAAGTTGATGAGAGAAGTATCCTGCATGTAGCCACCTCGTGAACTGAGTAAACAAAAAAATTTATCCATAGTGTGCAATTCTCCTGATGTAACCAAGAAGACCGAAATGGAGCGCACTGAGGAGCAATGGAAAAGTTCGAAATCATATGTAATGATGAAAATGAAATATATTCTATAACATCAGAGCAAATTCAAGAACAGATTAGAAAAATAAGTGAAAAAATAGGTAGGTATGACTTGTGGTGTGTCAACAACAAACTTCAAAATGTGATGTTCATTGACACTCGCTACTCAAATGTAAAGTAGCTTATAAATTTAGGAAAAAACTACACGAACTGAAACTAAAATCAGTTTTATCCCATATTATGAAAGTCAATGTTATGTAAATCAATTTTATGTATGTCATATCAATAAAAGCAGCAACTGCAGATATGCAATATCAATCGACAGATGAATTGGGAAAAAAGGGTTGTAGTGTACCACATAAACTGCATAAAAGAGCAGCACAAAGAGACATAGTTACCACCTATAAAGGAGAAACTGCCCGCAGTAAAAGCGAAAGGATCGAGGGAAAAATTTACGTGAGTACGATGACAAGAAACACGAAATCCATATTTGTCTAACATATCATTAAAAATACACTGGATCAATGGATCAAGGAAAAAAATTGAAATAAGAAGTCGAAATAAATATTCTTTCTACGCATTTCAAAGATTCAACAGACTGATAAGTTACAGAAGCAGAATACATTTTGTAAGGGAACTTCAGACACCACATTCCACCAAAAGAAAGAATGAGTGGAGCAACCATACTGCAATCACAACCTGCCACCGCCACTACCACCATCTCATTAATGCAAGTCAACCGTATCACACAGGCGCATGCAAATCATAAACCCATTAAAAGCATAATGAAATATATACAAGAATCACAAACATACATATTCATACACGACAATATGCGCACACATATAACCTGCGCGCATAAATACACACTCTCGCCTTCTTATGCTAGAAACAACAAGAACAATTGCAAATAGATTACAAACAGTAACACGACAATGTACATGTACCTCATGTTGCACAGAGAGAGAGGGAAAAGAGGGGGAGAAATGATGTGAGAGAGAATGAGGAGGAAGAGGGAGAGAACGGAGAGGAACAGAAATAGAAAGGAAACCATAAAGAAATTCATAATGAGATGGTTTAGTAAATTTAGTTCATGCTAATGTATATCGTTAAATTTTTATATGAACCAAACATCAGTGCTTTTATTACACTTCCGTCAATTAAAATCTTTCTGACGTAAATCGGGATAAAAGTATTAAACAGTTATTTTCAGTCTAATGAGAAATGACGGCAAATCAAGGTTAAATTTCTTTATGATTTTCATAATGAGTTCAAGTAATCTTTTCACTTAAATTTATCTTCTCGCCATCTTCATGATATTTAAACTACACAATCAATTATTCATAACATGGCCGCAGAGGTGCAGACAGGACTAAAGCATTAAAATACTCGCTTGGCAATCAAGTGGTTTCGGATCTGATTCTATTGTGCAGCCCCTTGAGTGGTACTTCCACACAGAGGTTTGGTGATAAGTGCCAGTGCACGAAACACTCGCACGTGACTCGGTCTGCAACTTCTGCCAATTACTAAAAGATATATTTACACACAAACCCACACACACATACGTGTGTGTCTGTGTATGTATGCTTTTATTCTTTGACTTGTTTCAGTCATTTCACTGCGGTCATGCTGGAACATTGTCTGGAAGAAAGTGACTCCAGGACTTATTTTTTAATCCTAGTACTTATTCTACCTGTATCTTTTATCGAACCGCTAATTTACGGGGAAGTAAACACACCGACACCAGTTGCCAGGTGGTGATGGGGTGGGGACAAGCACGGACGTAATGACGCACACACAGATGCACACACACGCATACATATATATATATATATGACGGGCTTGTTTCAGTTTCCGTCTACCAAATCTACTCATAAGGCTTTGGTCGCTCTGAGGCTATAGTGAGAGACTTATTTCCCAAGATGCCATGCAGTAGGTGTGAACTCAGAATCATGTGGTTAAGAAGCAAGCTTCTTATCACGCATCCACAAACACACATACAGACACACACACTTACATATATATATATATATATATATATATATATATATATATATATATATATATATATATATATATATATATATATATTTGTTTTGCAAGATTTTTGATGTGAAATCGTGTGTTGAAACAGATGTTGTTGTACTTGGGGATGGTCATATTGCCAGTTTAGCCAATAAAAACACACGCACTGTATATTTGGTGTTAATTTGCTTCAGCTTTATATTACATTAATCTTAATCTTATTTCGGCCAGAGTTCTTTCGTCACACTTCTGTGACCTCATCAGTGGTCCTTTGTTTCCTTCCTTCTTATGTGTGTCTCACCTTGCTAACTATCAGCCATTTTGTATTTTGTATTCCTATTGTATGTGTCTACGCATGCGTGTCTTTCAATGTGTCTGTGTCTTTTGTAAGTGCATGTGTGTATGGGGAGTGTTTGTATCACCTATATACTCTGTTAATACGTGTTCGTTTGTATTTGTTTTTATTTATTTATTTGTTCATGTGTGTGTGTGTGGTTTTTTTGTGTTTTTTTGTGTGTTTAATTAAATTTTGTTACCGTATGTAGTATTTAATTCCATTTGTTTATCTATGTATTGTTTTATACTTTGTTCATATTATTATTGGTTTATGGGTAACATGTTGTCACATGCTGTGGTTTGTGGTTTGTTAGTGGTGTGTATTAGTGTTCCATTCTAGTTTCCTATTCAGGCTAGGTTTCTCTTCTATTATGTGTGTAGCTTCAGTAATTTGTCTAAGTGCTGCATCACTGCTATGTGTAGATAAGATTTTAATTTCTATGTTGTTGATTGAGCCTCTATGTTCTTGCTCAGCGTGCTGGTACAGAACTGATGAGTTCTTCCCTTCCTTAAGTTCCTTCCAATGTTCGTTTGCCCTCTCCCCTATGCTCCTTGCTGTTTCGACTACATATGTCATTGTCTTATTTCTGCATCGTCCCTCTGTACATCTTATACTATAGACCACATTTCTGGTTTTGCAGTTCGTTTGTGGGCTAAATCTACATACGATACAGTTCCTATCAGTGCAGGGGGTTCTACTGAAAGGGTATGTTCTACTGATAAGGGATTTAATAGGGTTGCCTGGCCTTTCAACAACCTTAATTCTTAGCTTAAGTTTGTCTAGAGCCCTTCTAAAGCGGTACGCCAGTTCACCTCTAGGGGTGGTGTCGACGAACATGACGCTCTGGTACTTGTGGCTATCGTACCATGAGCTTGCCTTCCCTATTTTCTTCTTAGTCCTTTCTATGGTGTTCCATGATTTGCTCCTATAGAGTGGGCAAATCCCATTCCTATCGTTGCGTTTGATTGTTTCAAACTTCTTCATAGCTCCATTGTATACCCTGATCCTTTCTTTATGGCTGTAACCTGAGAATTGCATGCGGTGGACGAAATGTTGTATATGTCTCTTTAATTCTGTAGGGTTGCACATGCAGGAGACATTTCGCATTACTCTGACGAGGTCTGCCATCAATATGTTGAATTTGGCATTCAGGTTACAGCCATAAAGAAAGGATTAGGGTATACAAAGGAGCTATGAAGAAGTTTGAAACAATCAAACGCAACGATAGGAATGGATAAGTGAAGTGCTCAGTACACAATTCAAGAGTGTCTTCACTTCTCCTCTGAGTCACATGCAGATAAAGAACCCAGCTGATTTCTTTGACAATAGCACTCAGCAGAAAAAGACTGCATCCATTACCTACATCGACATTGAAGAGGAAGATGTGATAGCTGCCATAAATGAAATGAGCTCAAATTCGGCAACTGGCCCCGATGGTTTCCCAGCTGTCCTCTTAAAGTCGTGTAAACAAGAACTAGCAGGACCACTCCGGATACTCTTCCAGAGTTTCCTTGCAAATGGTAAACTTCCCAAAAAGCTGGGAACTACAGGCCCTTCTCTCTAACTTCACATATTAGCAAAGTCATGGAACGAATTGTCAGAAGGAGATTGATTGCGTTCCTAGAAGAAAATGACTTGCTGAATGAGACCCAGCATGGTTTCCGTCCAGGTAGAAGCTGCCTCACGCAGCTCTTGCAGCATTATGACTGGGTCCTGAAGCAGCTACTTGACCATTCAAATGTTGATGTGATATATCTCGACTTTGCAAAAGCCTTTGACAAAGTTGATCATGGCTTGATATGTCACAAGCTGCGAAACCTTGGCATAGCTGGTAAATTAGGAGAGTGGCTGCATGACTTCCTGAATGGTAGAAGTCAGACAGTTGCAGCCAATGGAGAACTATCTAAGAAAACACAAATATTGAGCGGTGTTCCACAAGGAACTGTTCTGGGGCCACTACTGTTCATAGTGGCCCTTCTGGACATGCCCACGGTCACTCGGAGAGCCACTGTCACTAGCTATGCTGATGACACAAAGATATCTCAGGCAATAAAGAATCCTGATGATATTGTAAGCCTGCAGAATGACCTAAATGCAATATATGAGTGGGCAGAGCAAAATAATATGCAGTTCAATGCAAAAAAATTTCAAGTACTGCGCTACAAGACCACAAGTACCTCCCAACTGGCATACACAGGGCCTGGAGGTACTGCAATCCCAGAACCACAAACAGTAAGAGATCTGGGCATCAACATGTGTAGTGATGCATCATTTCACATGCACATTGTCAAGTTGACAACAAAGTACAGACAACTGGCAGGGTGGATACTGAGGACATTCCGTACAAGGGATCAAAAAGTCATGTTGACTCTATGGAAGACATTTGTTCTGAGCCGCCTAGACTATTGCTCTCAGTTGTGGTCACTACACAGTGTCAGCCTCGGTTTCAGAGAACCTCAGCTCTTCAATGCCCTGCCAAAACATTTGAGAGACATGCAAGACATGGATGCGGAGTTCTTCAAGACAAAACTTGACACTTTCCTCTCCACGATACCAGACGAACCAATGGCTCGTAATGAGACGTAGTTTAGGGCAGCTATGTCAAATTCTCTTATACACCAGATGTGCCATCAAAACTCTTGATTGGACCATGTCAGGTGGGGGAGAAGAGCCATGCAAGGAACGTGAAAATCACGGTGGTGCACCAGCATGACCGCAGCCACTTGGCTGAAACACATAAATATATATATATATATATATATATATATATATATATATATATATATATATATATATATATATATATATACACACACATATGTATGTATGTATACAAGATATGCAAATACATATAAGTTGTTTTCGTATTATCTATTCATCAACACACGTGTTTCATTTGCTGATTGAAGTTGCAAAATTGTATATGGAAGAGAAACATGTAACATAATGCATTTTCTCGACACTCTAACGATTCTTTTAGCTCGCCGTATTAATAAGAATAATTCTTTCTACCATACAAGGCTAAACATTTCAATTACATTGGCTATTCGATTACATTGATCGCAGTGTTCTACTGGAACTTATTTTATCGACCTCGAGAGGATGAAAGGAAAACCGGTTTCGGCGTAACTTGAACTCAGAGAGTAGTGCTAGAAGAAATGTCGTTAAGCATTTGGTCCGACGTGATAAGTTTTGCCAGATTGCAGCCTTTGTTTCGAATTTTGGTACAAGGTGCGAGAAATAGAAGACTAGTGGTAATAACTCACAAACAAGTCGTTAGGACGATACAGATAAAGACAAAAGTCGAAAAAGAAAAAAAGGAACTCAGAAAACCAATTCATAAACTGTAGAAAAGGAGACGAAAGTATTGACTATCTTTTCAGTGATTGCAGTAAGCTAGCACAAAAAGAATATAAACACACACATCACTGTATAGGTAAAATGGTGCACTGCATTATTAGCGGAGTGTGTGGTTTCGAAATAAAAGAAAAGTGGCCTGAAAATGAACAAGAGTCTGTGATGGAGAATTACAGGATTTTATGGGACTTTCCCGCTAAATCTGACCATACACTTAGAGCAAAGTGACCAGATAAGATTACCGGGGGCGAAAGAAATAAACTTTGCAATACCACATCTTAAAATAGAAAAGAAATCGAGAAATATTACGATTTCGTCAGAGAAATGAAGAGATTGTGGAAGACTCAAAAGATAATTATCCCTCTGTTAATTGGTGCAACTGGCATAACACCAAAACTTCTACTTAAGAGACAGAAGGAAATTGGAATTGACACTCGTATTGTTGACCAGCAGGAAAGTGCAAAGCTGTATTCTGTGAGAATCCTTAGAAATTTGAGGAGACTTGATGTCACCAAACGTCAAAACAACATACCTGCTAATACATCATGAAATAGCTATACAATGATAATAATGTACGCACATAAGTACATACATACATACATACTTACATGCTTTCTCAAGCTGGTTCACACAGTGGAATAAACTTGAAGCGATGTGACTGCGCAAAAGTCTTTGAACTACACAGCCATGTCTGCTTATATTCATTATAATTTTACTGTTTTCAAACTATCGCATTTTAACTCATACTTTTGTTTTCCACCACAATTTTTCTGTATTTGTTTTTCAAATTTAAAATTTGAATTCGAAAGATTATATGTCATCCCTCTCCTCCACACACTGCTACATGGACATTGAACACATATTAAGCACATACTGAAATGTAAACTAAACACATACAGCGTACACTCAAATCAACAAAGAAGCTTCTATGTGATCATTCCATGCAAAAAATGGCAGCCAAATTCTGCTCAGATGATATCCTATATTTGAAAATAGACGAGCCGATCATGACGTGACCGGAACTTTCCTGCGCTATGCAATATCTATACAGACACATACGCTCACACATAAGCATGTGTGCGTATGTATATGAGTGTGTGTGCGTGTATATGTGTATGCTTGTGTGCGTATATGTGCGTTTCTGTGTGTTAAATTGGGGGACTGAGAGAGAGAGTGAGACGGGGAGAAAGAGAGGGAGGGAGAGTGTGTGTGTGTGTGTGTGTGTGTGTGTGTGTGTGTGTGTGTAAATGTTTCCGTGCATATATCTGTCTAATGATATGCATATGCATGTACCAACCAACATGCTACATTTCGAGTGACAAAGCTTGGTATAAAACCACTTTGGAAGTTTAATACAAAAAATGTAAATTTTTTTTCTCTGAATAACGTCTGATATTTCTGTCGCCATATTCATACTTTCAAACAAATCTGTTTTACAATAATAATGTCAGCGAGTGGATTAGCTGATGTTAGGTTATTTTAAACGGTTTCTTGAATGCTGTGACATTCAAGACATCATTGGATATCGTCTGATGTTTTTCGTTGACGATGGGAATATTTTATAGCTTCTAACTTTGCTGAATAATAGAAAATTACTGTATTCGTACAAGATCACACATTTTCATTGAATTCGGTAACGAAATTGTGTCATATTCACATCTTTGTGAACGGCAGTATTTAGAAATGTAACTGGCTTTTAACTGGAATTCAAAACGAGCGTACACTCTCAGTTGCCTTGCTGTATGCCTTTGAACAAACGAAGAATCCTTTATGTGGTTTCTCGCTCAACAACAATTTGCAAACAAACTTATCCAAATTATACCCTAACATCTTAGATAAAGAAGAACACTTACATATACAAAGACACCGTGATCACAACTAGATTGCCTTTCCGCATAACTTTGCTCATTTAAGAGCAAACCTGTTATTAAACAACAAAAACAATGACAACAGCAACAACTATTCTTTCAGGTTATTTGTTATATATCGAGAAGCAGGAGTGAATTGAGTCGAATCCATCGCTTTAAAATAGGCATGGCAACAATTTTCGTGAATCGAACCGCATTGGATATAGTTTATTAACAGGTGGGCTGTCCTACTAATAACATTCAAAGTCATTTTTCGATAGGCGTGCCATTTAGAGAGACCGCGGACTGCAGCTGGCCCGTGATTAAATGTATAGGACATATTTAATGGTCTTCGGAAGGTGAAGTAGTACAAAGAGACTTAAACTCAGTGGTGTTTGAATTGAGAACATTTTAAGATAAAAACTAAATATCTAAATATTAGTGCAGCCAACAATGGATCTTCAAGGTACCACTCGACCAATCAGAATTTGTCAGCATATCTCCTTCAATTTTTTTCTTGCGCCGTTTTCTATGGCTTATATGTGACTGAGGCCACAACATTACCTTGAACAGGACGCCACACCGTTGCTAGGTTCAAGGCTAGTAAATTTTGAGAGGGTGGGGGAAAGTCGATTACATCGACCCATTTAATTGTCTAGTACTCCATTTTATCGACCCCGAAGGGATGAAAACAAAGTTGACCTAAACAGGGTTTGAACTCAGAACATAAAGAGCCGGAAACAACACCACTACGTTTTTTGTCCGACGCCCTAATGATTCAGCAAGCTCGACGCCTTGTCTTTCGAATTCCCCTCACCCACTACTATACTGGTTTCAAGATCAGCAATTTCGACCCCAGCATTCAACTGGTACTTATTTTATAGAGCCCGAAAGGATGAGGAAACAAAGGCAACCTCAGCGAAATTTGAACTTAGAACATAAAGACGGACGAAATGCCGCTAAGCATTTTGTCCGGCATGTTAACGAATCTTCCAGCTCACTGCTTTATTCCTTTCCACTATATTAAGAAAAGAACCACACATTCGAAGTCTACTAACTGAAAATAACAGACGAATTGACTCACAGCTTGAACGCTTTGGTCATATGTTCTGCTGGAGTAAAGTTGATCTGGATCAATAAAAAAACATAAAAGCACAAAAAAACTAGTAATTATTGTAAAACAGTTCATTACTTTTCTGATTCTGATCTGCCAATGCCCTTTCCCTCGAATGACGAAAATTTTGAAATAGTTATTCATTTCTTTTCAAACTATACCCGAAGAACCTATATTCTGTGAGGGATGGAAATTAAGTATTGTAATATGTGCTTTATTGAATGGGGTTTTCAATAGAGCATTCGAAACAAGCTCATTAATTTAAATCATTGTAAAGTCATCTATTCAACGGCTCTTTCTAGATACGTTGAATTGGATGATATGTGTAGGAACTCATACAAATGTTCATGATTGCATGCAAGCATTCATACATAGCTAAAATGTGACAACATATAACATAGAAACATGGCGATTTTCTGTTAAAACAAACACAATAGGCACATTCGTTTGCTGTATTTGCGCCGCTATAGCTGTGTCATTAAGAGGCTGCATTGTAGTAGTACCCACGTAGTTATAGGTTCCATCGTACAACACAACAGCTTGAGCAAATGTCTTCGGCCGCAGTTTCGAGTTGATCAATATTTCAGGAACAGAATTCAAAAATGCAAATTTTGCAAAATTCATATATATATGTATATATATGTGTGTGTGTGTGTGCGTATGCATGCATGTATGTATGCATGCATGTATGTATACATGTATGTATGTATGTATGTATGTATATATGTATATGTGTGTTGTGCACGCGTGTGCTTGCGGGTTTGTGTGTATGTGTTGTAAATGCGCATCAGTGTGTGTATGTGTGTGTGTGTGTGTGTGTGTGTGTGTGTGTGTGTGTGTGTGTGTGTTTGTGTAGTTATGAGGTAGTTATGAGGTAATTATGAGGTAGCCCCTGTAACACGTGTGTTTTGAAAAATAGAACATAGAAAGCTCTAATACACACAATATGTAACTTTCTCCTAAAATGCTCACGCCAATTTGTTTTTCGGAGATTTAAAAAAAAGAGTTAATAGTTTTTAAGAAACATCCTCTCTCTCTCTCTGTTTCTATCTCTATACATACACACACATGCATATACATCGTTGTTATAATGCAAAAGTATCGTAAGTCCAATGTTGCTTTTGAGAAAGCGAAAGAATAGTTTCACCATTCCAGAGCAAAACCGTTATACTACACTTTGACAATTTTTGTTATCTTGGAATCTGAAGCAGCCGAAGACACGATAGTTTGACCAAAAGAACAGGCTATTGCAAGCAAAAATGAATAATGGAATGGCTCTGTAAATCGAACCCTCGATCTGGAGATCGTGAGTGCAACACTCAGACCATTAGGCCAAGCGCCTTTACGATGTGATTGAATGATAATTGGTTAGTATTTCTTATTTTTTTTACTGCCCACAAGGGGCTACACACAGGGGACAAACAAGGACAGATATACGGATTAAGTCGATCATATCGACCCCAGTGCGTAACTGGTACTTATTTAATCGATCCCGAAAGGCTGAAAGGCAAAGTCGACCTCGGCAGAATTTGAACTCAGAACGTAGCGGCAGACGAAATGCCGCTAAACATTCCGCCCGGCACGCTAACGATTCTGCCAGCTCGCCACCTTCTGGTTAGTATTTCTGGCAGGTCAACAGACCACGTAGGTCTCTGTCTGTTTGCATATCTCTCCCCACACCACACCTCCCTCTCTGTCTCACCCACTGGTTGAGTATCCGAATGTTTATACATATGTTCATATCAGCGCTTGATTCATAAAGTTGAGGGACATACCATTGGTAAACATAATCATTAGCATACTCGATTTTGTAATAAAATATCTAAACTTACTTCCTTATGACAGTCCTTTATTCAAACTGAGTGGGAAACGGAATTCACACATTACATCAGCAAAATATTATCCAATAAAACTGCTAATACTTATTTCCTTAGTATTACTTACTATTGTTACGATAGAAATAAAGAATTTTAAAAAAATAAATTTGGTTGTAAATTTATTTTTATTGCTGTTGTATGAGACATTTTATCTCTTATTTTGTTGCTCTTATCGCATTCAAGAAATGTCGATATGAATTGATTTCTGATATAAGCATAAGGCCACACATTTTGTGGTCGAGGACAGTAGATTGTACCAGAATCACAATTCAACTAGTTCCGGGATGTGACAGGTTCAAACGTAGCTATGTCCGGTCACACAAAATAAAGTACTTAAAGATAAGCCTGAAAGTGAATAAAATATATGTAATCTATAATCGTTAGTCTCATAAAACATTTTACTTTGCTTATGTTTCTACGCAAAATATATTTTCAATCGGATTACCGAGTATGGATTTAAAATATTTTTCTTGACTAGTCCTTCCTTTTTCTAGATCATTGAATACCTAAACAGAATTGGAACTCATGGCGTAATTGAAAGAACTGTAACTCTACCGCGAGGTATTGTGTCCAGTATCTGATGCCCTAATGATTTTACTAACCCACTGCTCCTTGCTAATCCACCAAATACGAATACAATAGTTATGGCTTAATGTGTGTTATGTACTTTTTTTTATTTATAGCTGGTTTAATGATCGACGCTTAAAGCATAGATACCTGTATTCTAGGATTGTGATTCTTATCTCGTGACGTGAGTCGTATTTCTGACGACCAAGCTTAAATCTAATTGGATAAAAAGATCCTATAGGCTGCCGAGATTATTACTGTTGCTTATATTCAATAATAATTTTGTTTCCTACACAGACACAGGACAAAAATACTTTGATGTGTTTGGATAGAAACAATGAAATCAGCACCAGCACATGGATGGTACTTTATTGTATTAATTCCATTAAGATGAAAAAAATAAAGACGGCTTCGGTGGAATTTGAACTGAGGACATAGAGACAAAATAAATACCTGAAATCATTATTTTGCCCGACGGTCTCACAATTCTGCCAATCATCCAGTCTAACAATGGCAATACGAATAACTGCTTCTAGTATAGGCACAATGCCTGAAATTTTGAGGAAGGGGGATAATCGATTACATCGACCCCAGTATTTCACTGGTACTTAATTTATTGACCCCGAGAAGATGAAAGGCAAAATCGACTGCGATGAAATTTGAACTCAGAACGTGCGGACGGACGAAATGCTGGTACTTATTTTATAGACCTCGAAAAGATGAAAGGCAAAATTGACCTTGGCGGAATTTGAAATAATAATAATAATAATAATAATAATAATAATAATCAGATGTTGTTGTGAAAGGCCCAAACAATAAAATTTGTTTATTGATTGACATGAGTATACTTTGTGATCATAATGTCTTGGCAAAAGAATTTGTTAAGCCCTGAAAATATAAAGATTAAAATCGGAAAAATTGTGGCATCTCAAAACGGTTACGATACCAATGATTGTAGGGGCACTAGAAATAATCAAAAAAGGAACTGAAAATTAGTTAAGAATGATCCCTAGCTTACCATCCATGCAGGAAGTGCTAAATATTGCCTTAATTGGTATGTTACACGTATTGAGAAGAGCATTGTCGCTGCGAATTTTCTTCCTTTTTCCCTTTCATTTTCTTTTTCCTTCTTTCTTTTTTTCTCTTCGTCTTTCTTCCCCCTTTTTTCTATCACATGACTTTGTAAATGAACAATCTGGTGTGTTTATTTTAATGGCCTACCAATGTATAGAGTGAGTTTCTTTGCCCTAGGTGTTGGGAAGACACTCGGCAAGAAATGGAAACAAAATCGAAAGATGATAATGATATTAACAATAACAAAAATAATAATCCCTTCTACTGTAGGCATACGGCCTGAAACTTTGGGGAGGGGGATAGTCGATATATCCCCCTCCCTAAAGAGGTAAAAGTTTTGTGACAAGAAGGATGCCCTTCATTAAACGGAGAAGTGGTGTTTATTTAAAGAAATGCAAAAAATAGGGTTTTTTTCCTACTCTAGGCACATGGTTCGAAATTTTGGGGGAGGGAGCCAGTCGATTAGATCAACCCCAGTTCGCAACTGACATTTAATTTAACGATCTCGAAAGGATGAAAAGCAAAGTCGACCTCGGTGGAATTTGAAGTCAGAAAGTAAAGACAGACGAAATGCCACTAAGCATTTCGTCCGGCGTGCTAACGATTCTGCCAACTCACCGCCTTAACAAAAAAAAAAGTTTCTAAGAAAACAATGTATTTCCATCGAAAACAAAGAAATTTTCATTACTAAACAAAAATAGCAACAAGAGAATAATAAAAAAAATTAAGCATATAATAATAATAATAATAATAATAATAATAATAATAATAATAATTAGCAGAGATACCAGGCCTTGTTCAGGATTAAAATGGTATAGATTTTTATTGCTTTACTTGTTTAAGTCATGTGACTGCGGCCATGCTGGAGCACCGCCGTTGGTCGAAGAAATCAACCACAAGATTTATTCTTTGTAAGCCTAGTACTCATTCTGTCAGTGTCTTTTACCAAACCGTTAAGTTACGGGAATGTAAACACAGCAACATCAGTTGTCAAGAAATGGTGGCGGTACAAACACAAGACCCAGGCACACTCATACAGAAATATACACATATATACGACAGTCTTCTTTCAGTTTCCGAGTACGAACTCCACTCACAAAGATTTAGTCGGCCTGAGGCTATAATAAGCATACATATATATATATGCTTTCGGTGCGAATGGCTTTGTTATACGGTGCCGTATTTTACAATCCTGTAAATAATAATAATGGTATTTTATATAAGCTTAAACTAAGGAAGATAGTCTAATAATGGGGCATATAAGCCCTCGACAGAAAAAAGGCTTTCCCATCAGCGTCGGACGCGAACCCACATACCTTTGTTAACATGACTAAGTGTGTTACCTTCACACGCGGGAAGGCCTTCTTTTTTCTGTCGAATGCTTATATGCCCTATTATTACACTATTTTCCTTAGTCATTGCACGGTGAACGCCATAAATTTTAAGCTTATATTTACAGGACTATAAAATACGGCGTCGTATAACAAAACCATTTGCACCGAAAGCATATATATATATATATATATATATATATATATATATATACCAGGTGACATGCCCGGTTATTCCCGGGAAAGCAGGTTTATCCCTTGGTTCCATTCTCATAATTTTTTCGCTAATCCAATAACAACAATACAATGTATGTAGCCCTTAAAAAGGTTTTTGTGTATTTATTGAGAATATCAACTGTCTTACAAAGGATCTTGGTTTTGAGGAATTCCCAATAAGTTATGAATACCCAAATTGTGAAATCAATTATGTAATAACATGAAATTAATTACCCTATAGTAAGAATTCAAATAAAGTAACCCCGAAAAAGGCTTTAATATGTTCCCAGAGTATATAAAACATAGGAGGAAATACTAATAAGGTATGTATACTAAAATCGTGATACATGTTATGTAATAACAGGCTAATCAAATATGAAAGTAATTAACTGTGCAAAATGCTTGTGTGCGTTTCCAGAGAATATTACTCTCAGCAGCTCTAGAGTTGGTATATTTGTGAACAAGTCACTAACTGAAATAAGTGGATTTATTGTTTATTAGAATACTACTTACTTGTTTAAGCCTTGTACTGGATAAGTTGAGAAAATAGCTAAAGTAGTTCAAATACTAAGAAATAAGTATATTCAGTTTCATTTTTACCAAATAATTTACGAAGGAGGGAATGGGTTATTTCCTTTGGAAGCTGAAAATAATTACGCCCGCCGTTCAACCGCGCCCGTATTTTATTTTTCCCGCCGTTTACCAGAACATGTTTTCAAAATCAATTTATACTTAAAACCTCACCAGCACATAAGCAATGTGCGTGTGAAGTTTAAGAAAAATCGGTCAAGCCGTTTTGGTGCAAAATGGGGACATACCGATACACACACATACACACACACACACACAGACATTTTCAGTTTTAATAATAATAATAATAATAATAATAATAATAATAATAATAATAAAAATAATAATAATGAAATTATTACTACTATTATTATTATTATTATTATTATATATACCACTGAAACAGGACGTGTTCTAGAAGCTTCGTAGGTTTGTGTTTGTTTTCCTGTTAAGTGGTTTTTTATTTTGTTTTTATTGTCCTGCAGTGTTTTTTAGATCAGAAGAACCCCAAGGGATTGATAAACCATTTTTTGCCTTGCAGGGCGAATTTGTTTGGAAGACAATAAAAATTTTCCGAAGCATAGAAATTTTTTCAAAAAGAATCGTTTTTGCTGCTCGACAAAGAACAGAAGATGAGGAGAGATTTTGAAGGTGAAACTGCTGGTAGCAGGCACCGAATACAACACAGTGTTACAGGCGTAGTAGTAAAAAGAATAGTTACAACAATATTAGTTGCATCAAAAGGAACCAGATCAACAGAAGCAGCAGTATGAGGAATGACATGTTAAACAAAGAAGCTCGCAAAAGTATCAGCAGAAAAGACGAGTTCACTGATATGGCTGTCACCACTGCAGCAACAAGCTGTAGCCACCGAAACACAGTCGCCACCATTACAGCCCAAATATTGGGCAGTAATGGCATACACTTAACGAATGCAGCAACAAATGTAGTTGTAGTAATTACAGAAGGAACAACCACAGTAACAGTAAGAGCAATAACACCGGCAGAAGACAAACCAATATCACCAAAGCAACAGTATCAAGGCTTCTTTTGGTTGAATAGCTTCCGTAATTTTTCTATAAATGATAAACGGAGCAAACTAAAAGGTGTCGCTCAATTTAGTAAAATTGAAGAAGGAAGACATTTTGTTTTTCTTCCTGAAATTCTAGCTGCAACTACTAGAAATACTGTCGTATATCACTGCGTGAATATGATTATCTATCGCTTGGAGAATACAATGAATTCACAAAACAAACAGGCCAGCCAGACAGCAGACATGCAAAACATATCTAGGCGAGTCAGATAAGCGGAGTCGAAGATCTGGAAGAGAATGGAAAACACGTACATTGCACAATCATCTATTACCGTCTGACTGTCGTGTCTTGCACTATTTCACATCTTACCAGACTACAACACTTGTTCTCATTTTTATGGAAGGAAAGCATTCCACTGTTAATGTGCTCCATTTAATGTCAATATCTGCTAAGTGAAGGATTGAACATGTTGTGCAGGTATGCACTGAGGCTGCGGCATCTCTAGCATTTTCTTGATAGTAAAAATGTATAGTCGCCATCTATCATACGTGTTTTCCACAACTCGTCTCTCTGATAGGACTACAATTCTGGGTCAACCAAAAGCCGAGATAGGGCGTTTATCACTTAGGGTATCGTCAACGCTTACAGCAGTCTACCAGTTGGTTGAAGTTCTTTGTGTTTCTATAAGAGTTTAGTGGCTCATAAATGTAATGCCGTTTTTTAGGAGAAACTTTAGGCATCGATGAAAATTCAACTGGCTTCTCTGTCACTGTGGGCTTTCGATCCTCGCTACAACTGCTACTGTGGAGCATCTCTGGATCAATATAAATTCTAAAGGCAAGTATAGTTTCTCTTGACCCTGCAGACCGAGGGAGGAAATGCGCCAGAGCATCGCAGATATGTGGAGTTTTATCGAGCAGCCGCTATCCCGTGTAAGGCAGATCCTGTTATCTGTTGAGTCTAGTGGAAAGGTTATCCATTTGATTTCTGGCCTTGATTAAAAGACAGTGGAGATTGGAAACGCTGAATACAAATACCTTTATCGATGGACTAGTCCTCAGCTCTTTGAAGTTTTATTTCAAAAAGGAATGAAAGGATGGGGAAGGGAGTACTTCTACCGAGCAAATTCGTTGAAAGGAGGATGAAGATGGTGATTTTGGTCCGAGTGAATGGGCTCGCTCTGTGTATGCGCCTATAGATTGGAGGATAGCCCCTGGATTGTTAACAAAGAAAATATCATCATCATCACTCCCATCATCATCATCATCATCATCATAGCCATTATTATAATTATTATTATTATTATTATTTTATGTTTGACTTTTGCTTTGCATTTGTCCAAGTTGGCTCCAAGTCTCACCCAGAGACCTCAAGAGACAAGTTAGAAGGTCATGTTGGTGTTATGCCTAGGGTGCCATATATTTCGTTTTGTAATAATGTTCTAGAGAATGTTTAAGAAACCATAAGAAAATGATGTGTTCGTTTTAAAACTTGAGATTACATAGATAGTATTTTGCGTATGATATGGGCAGTTCCCATGAGCACTATCTTTTGCTATGATTCCCAGGGCATCTATGACGACAGGTATTGTTGTAGTCTTCAGGTTCCACATTTTGCTAATTTCTATTTCAAGATCTTTATACTTGCTCAGTTTTTGGTAGGACTTGACAGATACGTTTATATTGATTGGGACAGTCATATCAACGAGGAGGCATGATTTTTGTCTGAAGCCTTTCAATATGATGCCTGGCCTATTCGCATCTATCTTTCTGTCAGTTTGATTGGTGAAGTTCCAGAAGAGTGAGATGCAATCATTTTCAAGCACTGAAGGTAGTTTGTATTCGCACCAGTTTTTATCATGGGGCAAGTCCAGGTTTTGCAAATTACCCATTGAATATATTGTGCAGCTCTATTATGCCTGTTGAGATACTCTCTAGGCGCAAGAAGACTGTGCATGGAGACAACGTAATCAATGGTTTCGTTTTGTTTGTTGACATACACGACATGTTGGGAAGCTACCGTTCTTTAATATGTTGGCCTGGTAGTTCTTTGTAGGTAGGCATTGATCTTGGGCTGCTATGATAAACCCTTCTGTTTAGATTTTAAGCTAGAGGCCATTAGCCATTGATGGATAAGGGTTTTGTCAACATCGGCATTTCAAACATTCTATGTCCGACCTAAGTATCTTAATTTGGTGTTGAATACGCTCTTCCCAAGAAGGTTTTTTGTGGGAATATTGCCGTTTTCTAATCTTTTCACCACATAGAATCGTTGAAATTTTCGCGGATGCATAGTACAGGTGGTTGAGATCTGTGATATCAACATCTTTAGCTGAAATTATATCCTTAAGTGGAAGGCGGATTTTACCAATTATTTTCAGGTTTTGGTTAGAATTGCGAACTTTTGGGAGAGTATTGCGTTCATCCATACTGGTTTCTTTAATTTTCAGCCATTCAATCATGATTTGATTTTTTAGAACATATAGTTCTGCTGGGTCAATATTTGTGTGACTTTCTTCATCTATTTGATTTTCATCTGCCTTAGTGTTTATGATTGGTTCAGAGAGTATTTCACTTTGCCTATCAGTTACCTTAACTCTTTCAATCATTACTGTATTTTCATCAGCCTTGGGCTGGTCTATAATTATTTCCTCTGTAGTATCTTCTTTAGCTGCAGTTTCATTCTTTTTATCTCTTACTGCTTGTTTAATTTGGTCAATCTCTACTTCACTTCGTAATTTTTTCTTCATAATGTTTCTTCTGACGTTGGCAAGTTTGTTACCGTCTATGTAGGGTCTTACGTCAGTGTTTCTGTCTCCAGTTTAAGTAGGTTTGTACAGTGTTAGATTTATCTGTTGGGAAATATATGACATGGTAGAAGGCTGTAAGAACTTCTTTATTATCTTCCCTAGACCAGTTTTCATTCTTTTTCTTTTGGTTATTTGATGACGAGCATGGATGGCTATCTGTTGGAATATTCCGGTTTTGGGGTGCTTCCAGATCCTGTGTGTCGGGAAGATTTGAACCAGTAGCTGATTTTTCGCTTCGGATCTGGCTCAACATTCGAGCACGTTGTCTTTTGTAATCCGGTCGATGACCATTTTGGTTTGTATTTTTGCTTTGTTAACAGTGAGGCATGACGAGCTTCGACGTTGACATTAGGGGACGGGTCTGTCTGTTTAGGGTTAATTTTTTGAGACAACACCGTCTCCGTGTTCTCTGCATGTAAACATTGCTCGTAACATACCTTCTTAAGGCTAACAGATCTATATCGAGTGTGTGGCCCTTTGTAATCCGGTTGACGACTAACCTGGTTTGTATCTTGCTTTGTTATCCCTGGGGCATGACGGGCTTCGACGTTGACATTAGGGGGTGGATTTGTCTGTTTAGGGTCAATTTTTTGAGACAACACCGTCACAGAG
Organism: Octopus bimaculoides; assembly: GCF_046866305.1. NCBI lineage: Eukaryota > Metazoa > Mollusca > Cephalopoda > Octopoda > Octopodidae > Octopus > Octopus bimaculoides. The sequence continues at coordinate 82,006,281 of NC_142934.1, read as the reverse complement.
TTCTCTGCATGTAAACATTGCTCTTGAGCTTCTTAAGGTTAGCAGATCTGTATTCGTCTGTATTTTTTGTTTGTTGATAGATTTATATCCGAACATAGTTTTTTTTTGTGGTGTTTTTAAACTTATGAATAGTTCACTCTGTCTGTGTTAGTTCGAAAAATAAAAAGAAAAACAGTTTTGATTTTGTTTTTGCTTTGTTTGTGATACGTGCTTTCATATGCGTCAATGTGTGTCCTGTAAATTTCACGTAGTTGTGTAAACATTGAGATGTATGTGTAGTCCTATGGGTATCAAAATGTATATATGATTGTGTAGACATTCGAGTGTATGAGTAATTTTTTCAATTTATGTACTTACTATTCTGTTCCATTTCTATTTTATAATTTGTAAACTTTCCAGTGTTGATATCGTGTGTGTGTTTCGCACATATTTCATTGAGACACCGTGCGTAGGAGAAACTGTACTTTGTATGGCAGTAAATTTTTTTTTTAGTATTTTCGTTAAAAGGTCGTTTCCTTCAAATCTTCCACAGGTTCCTGTATCTAATTCCATCGATGTAACTGGATTATATTTGTTTTTGAATAGGGATCCCCGTTTAGTACATCCATGTTGTTATTCAGCGCGGACTATTACTGTTATTATTATTATTATTATTATTATTATTATTATTATTATTATTCAGTGAGAAAGCAATACATGCCATCAAAGTGACACTGGGGTACAAATATACAAAGCCCAATAAACCCATCAGGACTACCCGTACACCAGGCACATTCATCACAACCATATGTACGCGAAATGGTGATCTCATATCAAGATAAACAGCGTATGACCTTGATAGAGGGGCCCAATTAGAATTCTCTTCAGGTTGAGTAGCCTATCTATCTCAAAAGGTCCCCGAATGAGGTTTTTTACGGATGATGAACATATCGCCCATGTTTCCAGAGGTAAATTATTCAAATCACAAAGAATTCCTCTCAGCACACGGCTATGATGCTCCCCCACTACTTCTGCTCGTGATCAGAGATGCACATATCGTCAACCACCAAGGGACATGCTCGATTGGTTAAAATCAAGCAACTGACAAGAAAATCTGTCATATTGAGCAGAATATTTGCTGTAGTCCATTTTTATACCAAGATAAAACAATGTACCTGATGATACTTCCAATCATTTGAGCCACTGCCTGGTACTGCATCATATTATTATTATTATTATTATTATTATTATATGTTTGGCTTTTGCTTTGTAATTGTACAAGTTGACTCCAAGTCTCACCCAGAGACCTCAAGAGACAAGCTAGAAGTTCATGTTGGTGTTATGCCTAGGGTGCCATATTTTTGGTTTTGCACAGAGTATTGTTCTAGAGAGTGTCTGTCAAAACATAAGGAAATTAGAAGTTTGTTTTAAAAGTAATTTGATTATAAGATAATAGTGTGATGTTAAGGTGACAGTAAAAGGTGTTTGCTGTTGTGTACATTTAAAAGTATCTTGACTCTGCTTAGGGATTAAAATATTTTTGGGATTATATAGATATTTTACGTAGGGTATGGGCAGTTCTCATATTATTATTATTATTCAGTAGTATTATTTTTATCATGTGCTTTCACTGCACTACCGAGCGCGGGTTTGTGTGCCTTGAGTGTGTGGTGTACTTTGTTGTGCTATTCTTATTTTCCCTGTATTGCATGTGCTTTACGTAGAATGTCTGAGGTGCCTCGTAGTGATATTTTATGTATGTTATATATACTTGTATTATTATTATTATTATTATTATTATTATTGTTGTTGTTGCTGTTGTTATTGTTATTATTATTATTAATATTACTACTATTGGTGTTGTTTTTGTTATTGCTTTTGTGAATGATCACGTTGTTCATTCGCCTTAGAACGATCACGTTTCATCGAACTGCAAGATATTTTCTTCCAATAGTGCTGCTTCAAAAAAGAAAAAAAAAACATTTTGTACTATTCCTTTCATCACCATAGGGCTTCAGAACGTTTGAACACCTGTTCTTGACCTGAGGTAGAGGAAATATTTGTCTGTCTTGAGACATTTTATAAACAGTCTTTGAAATTTGCAATCTTTACGCAGAACACGTTGTTAGTCTTAAAAGTGGCAGGAAAAAGAGGTACTTACTGCAGTAGCGCTAGCACGGGTGTAAATAAAAATGCCCCCAAACTAATTATCAAATATACAAATTCACACTTAGATATTTATGCATGAATAAATTAACGAGGAGTGTTGTGGAAACAATTATATCTTAAATTAATAAGAAAAGTCAGACAAAAAAGTTATGATAGCGGTATTAGGTATCATTATGTAACAAAAGGAGCAATTTCATTTAATTCAGAAAATAGAAAAGATGAATAGTGATAGAATATGTGTGTGTGTGTATGTATGTATGTATGTATGCACATGTGCGTGTGCATTCAACAAAATGAGATTAGGGAATTAACTCAGTGTTATCTATCTATCTATCTATCTATCTATATATATATATATATATATATATATATATATAAGACAGTGTAGGAGAGAGAATAGTGATGTTGTAGGAGAGAAATATGTTCGCATGGATGATGGTACGCTTGCATTAAATGAGGATGCAAAGAAAGAGGTCTGGAGATGCCACTACGATAGATTGCTTAATAAAGAGAATGAATGGGAGAAAGAGAACCTGCCGTATGTCGACCCAATAGAGGGACCAGCTATCCGAGTTGATAGTACCAGGGTAGATAAAGCAATTAAGAGTATGAAGACCGGGAAAACCCCCGGCCCATCAGGAATCACTGCAGAGATGCTCAAAATATCTGGCAGTGTTGGCTATAGCCTAGTCACCCGTATTACGAACCAGGTGATACACGAAGGAGTCATACCCAATGACTGGTGTAGCAGCATCATAGTCAACTGCTACAAAGGTAAAGGTGACGCTTTAGATACAAATAATTACAGAGGCATCAAGCTGTTAGATCAGGTTATGAAAGTTACAGAGAGGGTCATAGCCCAACTAATTAGGGAGCGAATCAATTTAGATGAGATGAAGTTTGGGTTCGTGCCAGGTAAAAGCACTGCTGATGCCTTATTTCTAGTGAGACAGTTGCAGGAGAAATACCTAGCTAAGGATAAACCTCTGTACATGGCTTTCGTTGACATGGAGAAAGCCTTTGACAGGGTCCCCCGATCCCTTATCTGGTGGTCAATGAGGAAACTTGGGATAGAAGAATGGTTAGTGAGAGCTGTGCGAGCCATGTACAGAGATGCTGCCAGTAAGGTGAGGGTTGGAAATGAGTACAGCAATGAATTCCGGGTAGAGGTAGGGGTCCACCAAGGTTCCGTCCTCAGCCCCCTCTTATTTACCATAGTCCTCCAGGCAATCACAGAGGAGTTCAAGACAGGTTGCCCGTGGGAGCTCCTCTATGCTGATGACCTTGCCCTAATTGCGGAGTCACTATCAGAACTAGAGGAGAAGTTTCAGGTGTGGAAGCAAGGTCTAGAATTGAAGGGCCTTAGAGTCAACCTAGCTAAAACCAAAATCCTAATAAGTAGGAAGGTAGATAAAACACAAACCCCTTCATGTAGATGGCCCTGCTCAGTATGTAGAAAAGGAGTAGGTAGTAACTCTATAAGATGTACCCGGTGCAAGCTATGGACACATAAGAGGTGCAGCAACATCAAAGGCAGGTTAACTAGCAAGTTAGTTTTTGTTTGTGGCAGATGTTCAGGTGCAATAAAGACTGCAAACAAACAGGAAACAACTTCTATCTCATTCCAGGGTGAAAAACTAGAGGTAGTCGATAGCTTCCGCTATCTGGGCGACCAAGTTAGTAGTGGGGGTGGGTGCACTGAAAGTGTAGCTGCTAGAATAAGAATAGCCTGGGCAAAGTTTAGAGAGCTCTTACCCCTGCTGGCGACAAAGGGACTCTCACTCAGAGTAAAGGGCAGACTGTATGACGCATGCGTACGAACAACCATGCTACATGGCAGTGAAACATGGGCTGTAACTGCTGAGGACATACGTAAGCTCGCAAGGAATGAAGCCAGTATGCTCCGTTGGATGTGTAATGTCAATGTGAATACCCGTCAGAGTGTAAGTATCTTGAGAGAAAAGCTGAACATTAGAAGCATCAGTTGTGGAGTGCAAGAGAGACGATTGCGCTGGTATGGACATGTGGTGAGAATGGAGGAGGATAGCTGCGTGAAAAAGTGCCACACCCTAACAGTTGAGGGAACCCGTGGAAGAGGTAGGCCCAGGAAGACCTGGGCTGAGGTGGTGAGGCAAGACCTTCGTACATTGGGCCTCACCGAGGCGATGACTACTGACCGAGACCTTTGGAAATGTGCTGTGCGTGAGAAGACCCGGCAAGCCAAGTAAGATCGTTGCCAGTGCCCCTGGACTGGTTCTTGTGCGGGTGGCACATGAGATGCACCATTTTGAGCGTGGCCGTTGCCAGTACCGCGGGTGGCACATAAAAGACACCATTTCGAGCGTGGCCGTTTTCGTGCGGGTGACACGTAAAAGCACCCACTACACTCTCTGAGTGGTTGGCGTTAGGAAGGGCATCCAGCTGTAGAAACTCTGCCAAATCAGACTGGAGCCTGGTGTTGCCATCCGGTTTCACCAGTCCTCAGTCAAATCGTCCAACCCATGCTAGCATGGAAAGCGGACGTTAAACGATGATGATGATGATGATGATAAATATACATACATACATATATATATATATATATATATATATATATATATATATATAGAGAGAGAGAGAGAGAGAGAGAGAGAGAGTTATTAATATTTCTAAGTCTCTCTAAAGGAAACTACGGCAGCGGTACTATATAACTATATATATATATATATATATATATATATATATATATATATATATATATATATATATATTTATTTATATAAGGTTAGCTGAAGTAGAGGTAAAAATAACCGTCGAAGGGACAGAAGTATCCATTATACTCCCAGTATGTTACCTATGTCTAACCATGGGCATACATAAGCAACCATATTATGTTCATAAACTATAGGTAAAGACAAGGATAAACATAAGTTAATCAAGAATCAAAATTTAAAGAAAACAGAAAATAGAGAATTATTGATGAACAACAATTGACTAACATAAATTATTATTTATTAATTCAATATAAATCGACTGCATCCTATCTAACAGCTGTTTCTGCTTCCGATGTTGTATGGTATTACCATTGATATGCTAATAATATTTATCATATTTGATAATAAAATCGATCTGAAACATGGAACTTCATCAGAGTGAAGAATATATAAAGAAGAGCGTAGAGAAGAAAAAGGAAAAGTTGAATATGGTTGGAATCATACCATTTTGCTTGTGTATCTCTTTGGGGCGTTAAGTTAATGATTAAACTTAAAATAGTAATTGGTAGATTAATCCTTTGTACGGTGGCGTGATAGGATATATATATAATTTAAAAAAATGAAAATAATAATACCGGGATACGCCAATAGGTATTAGTCAGAAAATGGGTGAAGATACAATAAGGTTTTAGATTTATCATAATAATTCATGATGATTATATTTGTAGTACTAATTAATTGTATTTATCAGAATAAAGAGCTAATCGATGAACTGCAATTTTTTTTTTATTTACAAGTAGTTGCCCTTCCACCTGTTGTCCAAATGGGCCAAGGTTCAACATTCGATGTAACTGGTCAGTTGAAATTTAAAAACAAAAGATCATCTATTGAAACCGTTATACAGTTCAAGATAAATAAATAAATGAATGGAAAATGGTGTAAGTTGTAAAGGGCCCTAAAACGCTTAGGACAATATATATTGGATTAAAAAAATAAATATTATGGAATTATTATTAATAGAGAAATATTATTAAGAGAGAAACCTATTCGGACATTTAGCGGGTAAGACGGTTGGGGTTGAAAATGGTCCAAAAGTTGTTGTTTTTTTTTTTAATAGGAATGTGAAATTAGTAAAACAATGAAACGAATTTATTCCGTAGGAAAATTAGGGAAATATTTACAGTTAAGGGGAGGTAATAACTAGGGTAAATGGCCTAAATTAGAGACTGCTGGTTTGCCATTAAGTGCATCTAATCAATGAGTGGATTAACTCAACGGACAACTAATTTTCCAGCTAATTGGCTAAACAATCTATAAATCAGTCAGCCTAGTGGTCAATTGAATAAGTAAAAGTAGATATCCCTAATTAAATTAACGATCACAATTTATAATAAAAAGTTAAAATACAAATTGTTTTTACAGATGCAAGCTATTACTACAATTAACTCATGCTTTCATACACGAAAAATTTCAACATACATATACATGCGTATGCACATACTCATATAAAAATATATATGTATATACATATACACCTATGTACACTCACATACACGTATGCACACTCGCATGCATCATCCATCCACTCAAGTACACACATGTCTATATACCCAAAAAAATTATAATATATATTATATTAGCTCAGAGTGTTCAGTTCATATCTGTACCCTAACCTAGTTTAAAGCCTATTTCTTTGGCGTCATGGTTACTTTCACCAAAAAACTGGAGGGTATCCCAGGCGCAGGAGTAGATATACACCTGAGATAGTAGTGGAATGCTTATGCAGAAATACTACACGTCTTCTTAACGGCCACTGCAACACAGAAACAGTCGTATATAATTCTGAGATTATATCAAAGAGCTCCAATGAATAGCCAATCGTGCTGAAGTATATGGACGTGATAGAGAAGTTCATTTTAGAAACGGATTCTACAGTTATCAGTCCTCCTTCAGTAATCTGGTGGGACGCAATGTTACAGCTCTGGTTCGACATGCATGGTCACTGATGGAATGCACCACGGATTACTACAACAGATGCAAAAAAATTACTGAAGAGCAAGCCCTATTTTAATAACAGAAAATGCAGGTTATGCACAGCTGACAAAAGAATTAATTAAAAAAATGTTCCATCAAACGAAATGTTTAGCTTGTGCCCATATGAGAGAAAGTGTATGTTATCTCACCAACAGGTCCTATCTTGAATATATACCCTAGGTTCTCCAGCATTGCTCCTCCAACATTCAAATCCTGAGACCTCAGCAAAGTCTTTGATCAAAAATCATGCACACATGAACACACGCATATGAGCACAACCATAGGGTTAAATTCCCCCTCCAAAATTCCTTACGCATATACCTGCCCCCTCTCCCCACGAACCAATCTATTAAACTCCCTTCACATATATTCCTCCACTAGACCCTTACTGCATCGAAGCTAGCTCTTGTATTTGAAGGCCAAAAACACAAGTGTTCATAAATCTCTCATTCAGTTTTGTCTCGCGTCTTCATTTCGTCTTTTTACACTGTACTCCCAAACCAGATGTGACAATTTTACATTTCCAATAATAGAGAGTACCTGTCATCTCCGCAACGCACGTGTATTGGATACCCCCCCCCCCCCTGTTACTTAATATCCGGTTATTTAATAGCCGTTTCGAAACTGATAAGCAAGATCGGTTAAAATAGATCTATAATACTGTTTACTTTGATTATATATATATATATATATATATATATATATATATATATATAGAGAGAGAGAGAGAGAGAGATAGATACTTAATCATATTAAATCTATATTAAAATACTGGATTTAATTTTTGCTGCGTAGCTGCTTGTACTTCACTTCTGATAGCAAGCGTTTATAATCAGCTTCTCAATCCAGCAAACAAAGCGCCATTAAATATCTCTTTCGCGTCGGTAAACAATAATTTATTTCTTTAAGAAAAAAAAAACGTTGAGTTATCTTTGTGCCATTTAAACAAAACTAATCTTGTATGACAAATTAATTCCGCGTTGGAATTCATTTATTTGCACCCAAATGCTATCACCCGATTCCTTAAATACTTTATCTGGCACTGAAAATATTTTCAAAGTGATGACAGCAGATGTTTTTCTGATGTCTGTCCTAATTGTATTTGTGGGGATAAACAATACTGATATTTCAGTATTTTTTTAAAAGGCGTGCCAATAATTCTTTTCAGCTTACTTTCTGATATGTTATTCCTAAAGGCTGTTTCTGTTCTTGTTTTATAAAACACTTTTCTTAATTGCTGTCAATCCTCTCGAATTAATTAATTCGTAGCTCTGAAGAAGATTTTGAAATGTAATTTAACTGTGTATGCAATCGTTTTAGAAGGCCAGCTGCATGAAAAATTATAATTAAATTATCATTTAAGACGGAAGTACTACATACATTGAAATGTGTTGAGGCTAAAAACCAAACAATATTCGGTAAAAATAATAATCCTTTATACTATAGGCACAAAAACCGAAATTTGGGGAGAGGAGCCAGTCGATTAGATCGATAAAAGGCAAAGTCGATCTCGGCGGAATTTGAACTCAGAACGTCAAGGTGGACAAAATGCCGCTAAGCATTTCGCCCGGCGTGCTAACGATTCTGTCAGCACGCCGCATTAATAATAATAATAATAATAATAATAATAATAATAATATGTATGTATGCATTCTGAACTTAACTGATTGGAATTGTTAACACGTACATGTTTTGTTTTGATGTAAATGATGGGCCTCAGCAAATATTCTGCTCAATACCGGAGATTTGCTTGTCAGTTGCTTGACCTTAATCACTTGAGCATGTCACTTAGTGGCTGAAGATATGTACATCACTGGTCCCGAGCAGGAATAGTGGGAGAGCATCATAGCCAAGTGTACAAGGATTCTTTGAGGCTGGAAGAACATGTCCACGAACTATATGTGTTTGGCTCATCATACTTAACCCTTATTCGGGGACCTTTTGAGCAGTGTGTGCTGATCGACCTAAATATAATTGTAACTGGGCCCACCTGCAAGGTCATGCGCTGTTTATCTTCATATGAGATTACCATGTTGCGCTCATATGTTTGTAATGCATGTGCCTGGTGTACCCTTATCAGAGGAGTAGCCATGATGGGTATATTAGGTTTCGTATAACTGTGTCCCAGTGCCCCTTTGTGTGCTGCTCTCCCACTCAATAGTAAGTACGGTAGCCAACGTCAGACATCTTTCTGTTATTTTCCGAACTCATTAGCGAATATTTCTCTTTACTTATTACAATGATATACTTTTTTCATCTTTACAGTAGTCCCCAGTAAATTTGCCAAAAATTGTTTCGCATATGTACACTTATTTTCCCTCATAGTTAAATGCAATGTGCAGATATGTTGTCATTTTGTTTTAATCAAAGCATTATTTTTTGTCGCATTTAGATTATTATAAATGTCTGATATATCGAACTATCCGCTGCACCCGACCTTGAACAGATTTGTTGAAAACTAAAATATACATGATGACATGAATTTAGAATATTTTGGAGAAATCTTTTCAAGCTGAAACTAAGCACTCCAGATAATGTTTTAAGCTGACCTTCATAAAAGTGCGCAGATATAGGCAAATATAAAACCTATAAGAAATTTTTTTCTCATGCATATACTTCTAATTTTCTAGCAAAAGAAACTTTTTAAAAATGTACGAGGTTGTAATATTTCTTTCTACTATAGGCGCAAAGTATGGAATTATAGGGAATGGAGATAATCGATTACATCGACCCCAGTGCTCAATTGGTACTTATTTCATAGATCCTGAAAGGATGAAAGGCATATTCGACGTCTGCAGAATTTGAGCTCAGAACATAAAAACAAACGAAATGCTGCTAAGCATTTTGTTTGGCGTGTTGACAGTTCTACCCGCTTGCTGCTTTAAGTTCAGCTATAATATTAATATCGCTGAAAAATTTAACGTAAAGAATCCGCCACGATAAAGGAAGTATCACAGAGTAAGCGATGTTAGTTGCAAAGTAGCAGCATTGACTGCGATGAAGATAATGGTAGGTGATGTTATAATGGTTGTGTTGCTTATCATGGTGGTAGCGTTGTCATCACCACTACTACCGTTACTAACAACATTATGTTTCGTATTTCATAGCTGTTGCGTAAAGTATGAAATGCAGAATTAAATATGTGAACGATTTCAAGTTTAACAAAGCAAATTATAATGCATTATAACAGAGCTTTAACTATGAGGATTTACTGAGGGTACACGATTTTAGCATAACATAGAAACCCATTAGGCTTTTATGAATTAATTAAAATGAAACCTCATTGATGTAATTTTATTTTTACTGCACGATGTGAAATACCTTGAAAAATTAGTTGAATGTTAACTAACTGCAATTCGTTGATAAAATATTTCGTTTGTGTATCCGTAAAATTTATAGGGATTTTATAGTAAAGATGAATAATTCATGTTGTCATGGTCATAGTGATAGTCATAGTGGTAGGCCCTTCTATCGCAGACGATAAATGAGGGTTCCGCAATTTCTTTCTAAATAACCTGCACAGATTATTTATTTATAGTGATCAAATGTTTGTGCTGTACATTATCTCACTATTTGTGCAGATACATGTGAAATGTAGAAGAGACTGGAGCTATGTGAAATGAAGTGCTTTGTTCAGAAATACATCGCACCACCCTTTCTGAGAACCGAAGCAACGATTTTACAACAGTGAAGGCAATACTCTAACTACTTGGCCACGTCACAGTAGTTATGGTAGCAGTAAGGAAAATATAGCACAAAATTAACTTTTCTTATTAAAACACTGAACGATCATATAGACGTTCCCTTATTGGTCTTGTACAATACTGTGTATATTCTATAGATATACTGTAGGCGCAGGAGTGGCTGTGTGGTAAGTAGCTTGCTTACCAACCACATGGTTCTGAGTTCAGTCTCACTGCGTGGCACCTTCTATAGTCTTGGGCCGACCAAAGCCTTGTGTGTGAATTTGGTAGACGGAAACTGAAAGAAACCTGTCGTATATATATATATATATATGTATGTATGTATGTGTGTGTATATGTTTGTGTGTCTGTGTTTGTCCTCCCAACTTCGCTTGACAACCGATGCTGGTGTGTTTACGTCCCCATAAACTCAGCGGTTCGGCAAAAAGATACCGAGAGAATAAGTACTAGGCTTACAAAGAATAAGTCTTGGGGTCGATTTGCTCGACTAAAGGCGGTGCCCCAGCATGGTCGCAGTCAAATGACTGAAACGAGTAAAAGAGTATTACTGTGTATATTCTATAGATATCCTTTTCAACTCTAGGCACAAGGCTCGAAATTTTGGGGGAGGGGGCCAGTCGATTAGATCGAATCCAGTACGCAACTGATACTTAATTTATTGACCCAAAAGGATGAAAGATGAAAGGCAAAGTCGACCTCGGTGGAATTTGAAATCAGAGCGTGACGACAAACTAAATGCCATGAAGCATTTTGTCTCACGCGGTAAAGTGTCTGATAGCTCACCGTTTTTCTTAAATGAAGTAAAAAAGAATATAAATATTTACTGTATGCAGCAATTAGATGAGCAGCCAATGTTTTATTCTGCAGCTCACAAAAAAGCTTGTACGTAGACACTCCACCTGCTGAAAATAGAAGCCAGATACCTTTCAATCCGCACCTCGCTATCTTTAAAACAAATGAAGGATACATTTGTTAATGTAATCCAAGATAGTCATACATAGGCTGCGTGTTCGGCTATGACTGAAATATCACTGATCATATGATTGCCAAGTGTAATATTTGCCAAGCAATAAACAACAGCAAAAGTTAAATTATTTATTTTTAGTGATGGATATGAGTTGAGGTGGTCATCAACAGATGTACACTACAATTAACATAAAAAAATGGGAAGAACGTAATCAGACAAGATTATTCCTTTCCTAGGAGCAGAAGCGAAGTGACTGAAATTTCTTTAATCAGGATCCAAAACTGCGTCTCATATTAAGTGTGACAGGAGTTGTTATCAGCCTAGATTTAGATAACAGATGAACAAAAACATTCCCGCTGTGGTCAACTCTCTGTTTAGGGGATATTTAAAACTACATGTTTAATGTAAAGTTGCCTTTTTTGAGATGATATGGTGTGATTTGAGCGAAATTTAGTTGCAATTCTTAGCAGATCGAACGAACACGTAGAAGTGTTGTTTCCTTTCTTACCATGTTACCTCGGCTACGGCGCTCACCACACATATATTACAGTTATGTTATTATGCAGTTAATTAAACAATGCAGCATCGGAGAGAAACCTTAACAGCTTCTTGAGTGCTTGTTTAGAAACCGAACTCCAACAACCAGTTATTGATATTCCACTTCAGTATTTTCCCAAAATAATTAGTAACGTGGCATGTCGTTGAAGTGATACAGTATTGGACGACTGCTTTATAAGTTTAGATTTGAAATCTCGTAACACAGCACGCCTAATTCCTAACACCTCAGTTTAAATTGATGTCAAGAAAGTGAAGCGGATCATCTAAGAATGCTAATTGTGTTTGACTAATAACTGTATTGTAAATAGTCTCTACAACACATATTGATTTTTCTGAAATCTACAGTTACACACGCGCTTCTGATGTATTGCTTTTTAAACTAATTAGAAACATATTCTAAACATTCTGATAAAATTGAAGTGCAGTAAACTCAAAGCTCGGTGACATTTAATGAGATTGTGAAAAAGGGAAGGAAAAGAAAGTTTTGGCTGACGGCATGTTGATTTGATGTAAAATTACTTTTGTGAAAATATTTCTCTGGATCAGATGTGTTAAGAAAACCGAAGTAATGCCCCAAATTCATTATAACAAACCTATATAGTGAGAAAAAGCATAACAAAGTAAATACGAACAAAATAATCTTCAAATATTTCGTAAAGGTTATATTACATTAAATTTCAAAAACGATAAGCAAAATTTGTAAAGAATAGACCTATAAAGAAACAAAAAACAAACATAAAACAGTACGATGGAAATATTTTTCGTGTTCATTCAAATAGCAGAGGAAAAGATTAAAATAAATTGGGGTAAAAAACGAACGAATTTTTCTGACAATCCAATAGCTTCAGTGTTTTTCCGGCTTTTTATCTTCTAAGTTTAAATCCCACCGAGACTACTTTGCTTTTCGAATCCACTGCGTTGCTAAAATAACGCATCAGTCAAGTAATGGAGCCCGATTTAATCAACAGACCGCTTCCCCCAAATTTTAGACTTGGTGCCTATGCTATGAAACTGTTATCAATGGCGCTAGACTAGAAGAGATGTTCGAGCGTCAAACAAAATGTCTTCGAGCATCTGCTCTTTTGATCTCATCTGAACTCAAAAGCTACGAGAGGTCAACTTTATCTTTCATGAATCGATTTACTTAACTAACGCAACTCCTGGCAAATACGTAGCCTTGTGTCTATATTGGTTTAATATTTTGGCACGGTTCCAGTAATTTCGTAACAGGGAGTAAGTCCGGCAGGTACTTATTTTATCGACCCCGACAAGACGAAATGCAATGTAGACCTGGGCGGAATTTGAACTCAGAAATTAAAGATGGATGGAAAATGCTGCTTACTCTTTTACTCTTTTACTAATTTCAGTCATTTGACTGTGGCCATGCTGTATCACCGCCTTTAGTCGAGCAAATCGACCCCAGGACTTATTCTTTGTAAGCCTAGTACTTATTCTATCGTTCACTTTTGCCGAACCGCTAAGTTACGGGGATGTAAACACACCAGCATCGGTTGTCAAGCGATGTTGGGTGACAAACACAGGGACACAAACATACAAACATACATACATTATATATATATATATATATATATATATATATATATATATATATATATATATGTATATATATATATATATACGACGGGCTTCTTTTAATTTCAGTCTACCAAATCCACTCACAAGGCTTTGGTCAGCCCGAGGCTATAG